>NC_067421.1:2473410-2716066 GCF_009764475.1 Pristis pectinata | reverse complement strand
AGCCACAGAGATCCCGAGACAGACATCGCACCTATTGTCCAGCATAATTGAGTTATAATCAAGAATTCAAAGACAGGTATCACCCCTCATTGTTTCGGACAAGCTTCCCACTCGTTGTTTATTTCACCCAGTGCTCCTATTTTCGAGCATAACGGGACTGAAACCAATGTTCCCGACAAAGTAATTAACACCTTATCCATTGAGTCAGCTTCTTGCGGCCTGCTGCTTACGAGGTATTTTTTCTATCAGCAAAAGGTATGGTGACAGTTTTTCACCCTTTACGTCCGCATGCCCTCCTTTTTATCATTACATGACAACCTGGAGTAGCGCCGATAACGGGGCCGAGAGTTTATTAATAAGGACCTTGCAACAGGTATTTAGACAGGCCAGCACCAGACAGCATACTATTATAATAACAACCAGCCCCACTGCTCCATGCAGCAAGTATGATGCCCAAGATCCTCTCAGTAGCCACCCAAACCAACCCGTCCCTCCTGCAAGTCCCCGCCTAAAGCTTGCTTCTGAATGTCCTGAATGGCATGGACAATGTTGTAGGACTATTCTCTCACATTGTTAACACATTTGTACCCTACTATGCCACATACTCCTCCTTGCTGAACCAACTGGTAGTCCACAGCATACCGGGTCTGCTGGGCATAAAGTTGAAGTTCCGCCAGTTCCCGGTTCACTGCCTCCAGGCCCTTCATAGTACTGTTTCCCAGCACGGCCAGTCAACAAATAAGGTAGTTCCGGTTTTTTGCGGCTATAGTTCCTGCCGAACCCCCCAGAGAGAGACAGTACTCAGAAACCCGTAGCTTAACGACGATAAAGGGAATCCCAACGTAACAAGATCCCTCCAGTCCTCACAGAACTCCTCAGTAACTGACCGCACCACAAGTCTTCGTCGGTCATGAGCTTTCTGTTGGCAGGGGACCGTGACCAGCCCGATCGTTCCCATTGCAAACCAGGCTGGCAGAGTGGGGGTGGTGGTAAGGTAAGTACTATTAAAGAGGAATACATAACCCTACTTAGCCCGGTAACAGGTTACATTACCCGATTGCTCTGGACTGGGCATCTGAAAATACCAAGAGATTCTAACAACATTTCTCCCATTGTTTCTCAGGTAATTCTCCCTGGTTAGCCATTCTAAAGAGAAATTAGACAATTTCACGTGGGTCCCGTTCCTTTCCCCACAAACTCATCGCTCCCCTGAAAGTAACGTTACAGACCTAGTGGCAGCGCACTCACACCTAAACCACCCCCGCTTAATTCCTCATTTTCTCTTTGTACAAGTAGTGCTGGCACTACTTATGCTGTAGGCCGTATGCTGTACGAACGCTATCCTACAACCCCATCCTTTACCGGTGAAGCAGAGGGAGAAGGGCTGCTGGTTGGTTGTGCTACTAGGACCTGTTACTGTTCTTTGCGTTTTTACACGGCAGCACCCTCAGGTACGTTCCCGTCTGCCCAATACACTTTTTTTCTGGGTGTTCTTACTTTAAGAGGGCCCTGGGGCTCCAGCTTGATGTGGCTACAAAAACGCGTTCCACTAATTCTGCCAAGGGGTAGCAAACAATGCGATTCCCATGTAGCTGTATGTGTAATTTGTAAATCAAATTATCCTCTAATGCCCACGCAAGAGTACTAGTAATGGTAAGGAGTCCGAATCTAAGAAATATCGTCTTTCTTCAGTGTCCATCGTTTACAGTCACTCAGAAGAATCCAGCGTTCCTGGCCTGTACTTTCACGGCTGTAGGAGTTTGGAGTGGTATCTAGAGGGGCCCTTCCACCGAGGTCCGAGTTTAGGGCGCTCCCAATCTCGTATCAGTACCGAATCTCCGAAGTGCCAGGTCAGGCAGTTCCGCATTCTGTCCTTCAAGTGGTTTAAAGGCACTCTCCACCTGTGAATGAAGAAACTTTAAAGAGGACGTAAGTTGTCTGAAATACCTTTGTAGTTCATCCCCCATGATATTAATGTCAACCTGGGTGGGGGGCTGGATTTCAGCGTCCCATGCGGTTCTTCCCGGACTTCCATAGACGATTGCGGCAGCCAATACCCCGGTGGCCGAGTGTGTGTGGGGGGGGGGGGGGATGTAATTCTCATGTGGCATAATGCTATGGGGAGAACCTTCAGCCAATTTAGACCAGTCTCTGATACTAATTTAGTTAGTTTATTCTTCAGGGTGCTGTTAGCTCGTTCTACTCTACCCACTGCCTAAGGGTGGTACGTGCAGCGGAACTGCTGTTCGATATGCAGTGCCACGTACAAGTCCTTATTTATTTTCCCTAGGAAGTGGGGACCATTGTCTGAACTTATCTGTCGGGGTACCTCAAACATTAGTATAACCTCTGTAAGCAATAACTTCACCACCGTTGAGACCTTTTTGTTGGTGGCTAGAAAAGCTTCAATCCATGTACTAAATACATCAACGACAACAAGACGGTAGTTATACCAATGTACACTCGGTAATTCAATAAAATCAAGTTGTATACATTCAGAATGACCACCTGGCAAAGGGATTTTGCCTAGGGTGCTCTTCACCGTTTTCCCAGCATTGGTTTATTGGAATATCAAACACGATCGTATTTTGCCTTGTGCTGCTTCCTCCAATCTGGGGTGCCACCAGGTACGCAGTAAAATGTTACTAACTGATGTATATCAACGCTCCAAATTTCCCAGCCATTTACCCTGTATGTCCTACCGGAATTTGATCACCCAAAGTGTATTAAATCATACTTGTCTCACATATTGCAAGGAAAGGTCCCACCACCAATCCCTGCAGTTCACCACTTAATGCAGAGCGCCAGTCAGAGAAAAACCCACACACTACTACCCTTTGCCTCCTATCACCAAGCCAATTTTGTATCCAGTTTGACAACATGTCTCGAATCACTTATGCCTTAACATTTTGGACCAACCTACCAAGGGGGTCTTTGTTAAAAGCCTTGGTAAATTCCATAGAGAGTATGTCTACCTCTCTGCGTCGTCATTTTTTTTTCAAGTTTACACCTTAAAAATTCAATCAGACTTGTGAGATATAATGTTCCTGCACAAGGCCACACTGACTCCTTCTGATCTTCCCCTGCCTTGTCAGTGTAGCATGAATTCTGTTCTTCGGAATTCACTACCACTGGTGTAACAACTTCCCTAACACTGATCGTAAGGTTGAAAACCTGAAATGATAATAGAGTGAATGGCGGAAACGGTGATCAAGAGTGAAAACGTCAGATGAGGAGGCACAAGAGGGAACTGGAATGTAGGAGGACAAATGCAAAACCTGTGTATGGATGGCTAACCACACAATTAAGTCGAGAATGCTGGATTTATAATTTTTTGCTCTTGTCTCCCAATTACCCGCGAAATCACTTCAATGATCCAATACTTCTGCGCCTTTCGTCTCATGTCCGCACGTCTATTCTCTCCACGGCCGAGGGCCGTGCTTCGATTCCTGGGTCGTCAGATCTGCAGGACCATCCGTCAGATCCTGAGACTGTCCATCCATTTCCGCTCCCAACAGCTCCTCCGCAGAAAACCGGCCGTCGACTGTATGCCAGCACAAACTCATGCAGCAGAATATTTTAAGCCAAATGATGCAAGCACGGTAGTGTAGTGGTTAGCATGACACTATAACAGCGCTAGCGACCCGGGTTCAATTCCCGCTGCTGTCCGTAAGTAGCTTGTACGTTCTCTCTGTGGCTGCGTGTGTTCCCTCCGGGTGCTCGGGTTTCCTCCCGCATTCTAAAGATGTACGGGTTAGGAAGTTGTGGGCATGAGATGTTGACGCCGGAAGCATGGCGACGCTTGTGGGCTGCCCCCAGAATACCCTACGCAAAAGATGCATTCAACCTTGTGTTTCGATGTACACGTGACGAATAAAGATATCTTATCTTATCTTAATTGGTAGTGATCCAGGGGAATGAAGCGGAGTAAATTGAAAAAGGGACCTCAAGGTAACAACTGGGGAACAGCGATCACGGTATTAAAATGTGACGAAATAACAACAAAATACTGGAGGAACTCAGTAAACTAGACAGCATCCGTTGATAGAAGCAGACGGTCAATATTTCGAGCCGGGTCCCCCACTCCTGAAGGAGGGTCCCGACCCGAAACGTTGACGGTCTGCTTTTCTCCATGATACTGCCTGGCCTGCAGAGCTCCTCCAGCATCTTATTGTTGTTTCATCTAGATTCCAGCATCTGCCTTCTTTTGTTTTTCTATTACGATATCACGAAAAGCAAAGATCACAAAACATAAAAGTAGAAGTGGGAAATCCGTACCATGGTAGCTGCTCTATAATTACGCAGGATTAGGGCTAATCTTCTCCGTTGACGAATTCCGTGCGCTATCCACATCTGATTGGATTGTCTACATATCCACATATGTGTCAAAATGTAAGGTTTCAAACACTGAGCCTCCATAGCCCTTCAAGTGGAGAGTTTAGAAGATTCACTACAATCCCTGAAGTATATTTTCCCCGCACAATTCTAATTGACCCCGTTAATAGACTCCACAGTTGCGGTGAACTCCCGCTCTGCATCCAGTCTGTTAGAAGTATGTAAGTTGGAGGCAGTCCATCTCTGTCTCTTTTGTTCACTCCATGGATCTCTTCAGCTCCGTCTCAGTACATCCATTACACGCCGTCATCCTCCCACAAGTACGTAGGGACTCCATTCCATTCTCACAGTTCCCCTGTATCCGTCGTATTTGTTTCCATGTTGCGACATTTCTCACATAAATGATTCTGAAATTTCTTCTTTCGACTGTAGCTTCCCCAGACATTGTAGATATATTCCCTTCGACATCTCATCTATTTGCTGGACTCCTCCACCGGACAGAGCAAGGATAGGTTCGCCCGGTCCTCACGTACCACCCCACCAACGTATCATGCTCTTCAATTTCGACCAGAGCCAGATGCATTCCGCCAACCAAGACACCTTCCTTACCTCGCTCCTTCCCAGCTTTTCAGCAGTTTGAAGGGAACGTTCTCTTCGTGACTCCCTGATCTGTTCTTCCGTTCTCACCACTCAGTCCTCATCCGACAGCACTTTCGATGGGATCCATACAGTTTATGTCCCTGCCAGGTGAAGCGGCGATTCATGTGTACACCTGTTCAATTAGTTACTTATTTCAGTGTTCAAAGTGTCGGCGCCGCTACATTGGAGGATCCAAAGGTAGATGAGTGAGTGCATGTTCTCAGTTCCGAGTCTCTGGTGCCTGCCACATTAATTCTCCATTCCAGTTCCACTCAGTTCTTACTGTGTGTGTTTTCCTGTACTGATAATAACGAAGCCCAACACAGGCTTCAGTGCAAAATTATTCTGCAGGAATTATTTTAAAGTGCGGTGGCCATCTCTGTTCATGGGCGAGAAGGTTTATAGAGACTAGCAAACAGCCTGTGCTGCATACACTCGGCACCCACACTTACGAAAAGTTACAAGCATAAGCGGGCACACAGTGATCTCATACGCCTCATAGGGATTGGATACAGCTCAAACCTGTTTTATATTTATCATCACATGTAAATCATAAACCACAGAACACTACAACAGAGTAAGGCCCTTCGGTCCACAATATGGTGCCGATATTTTATTCTGATCTAAGAGCTATCGAACCCTTCCCTCCCACATAGCTCCCCATTTCTCCATCATTCATTTGTCTATCTAAGAGTCTCTTAAATGTCCCTGATCTATCTGCCCCCACAATCTCTGCAGGCAGTAGGTTCCAGGAACCCACCACTCTCTGTGAAAAAATACATACCTATCATATCCCCCTTATATCTCCCTTCAATCACCTTAAAATTATGTCCCCTTGTGTTAGCCATTGTCTCCCTGGGAAGAAGTCTCTGACTGTCGACTTGATCTATGCTTCTTATCATCTTGTTCACCTCAATCAAGTCACGTCTCATCCTCCTTCTCTCCAAAGAGAAAAACCCTATCTCACCCAAACTATCCTCATAAGATATGCTCTACAATACAGGCAACATCCTGGTAAAACTCCTCTGCACCCTCTCCAAAGCTTTCACATCCTTCCTATAATGCGTCGATTGGAAATGAACACAATACTCGAAATGTGGTCCAATCTGAGTGCTATGGAGCTGCAACATCGCCTCACGGCTCTTGAACTAAATACCCCGACGAATGACGACAAACACTCCATACACCTTCTTAACAATCCAATCGACCTGCGCGGCAACTTTGAGGGATCTATGGACCTGGACCCCAAGATCTCTCTGTTCCTCCACACTGCTACAAATCCTGCCATTAACCTTGTATTCTGCCTTCAAATTTGATCTCCCGAAGTGTATCACCACACTATTCGGGTTTGAAGTCCATCCACCATTCCTTAGCCCAGCCCTGCATTCTATCAATATTTTGTTGTAATCGACAGCAACCTGCTACACTATCCACAACACCACCAACCTTTGTATCATCAGCAAACATACTGACCCACCCTTCCATATCCTCATCCAAGTCATTTATAAAAATGACAAAGAGCAGGGGTCCCAGACAGAATACTCTCTATCTACCACCACGCTCTGCCTTCTATGGACGAGCCTGTTCTGAATCCACACAGCCAAGGTTCGCTGGATGCCACTCCTCCTGACTTTCTCAATAAGGCTTTCATGAGGAACCTTATCAAACGCCTAACTGAAATTCATGTATACCACATCCTCTCCTCTACCTTCATCAATATACTTGTCACATCCTCAAAGAATTCAATCAGGCTGTTGAGGCACGACCTACTCCTCACAAAGCCATGCTGACTGTCCCTTACCAGCCTATGTTTCTCTAAATGCCCATAAATCCTGTATCTAAGAATCTTCTCCAGTAATTCGCCCACCACTGAAGTAAGACTCACTTGTCTGTTATTCCCAGGGTTACCCCTTATTCAACATAGCAACAATATTTTTCACCCTCCAACCATCTGGCACTACTCCTGTGGCCAGTGAGGACGCAAGGATCGTCGCCAAAGGCGCAGCAACTTCTTCCTTCGCTTCCCGTAATAATCTTGGATATGTCCTGTCCGACCCCGGTGACTTAACTGCCCTAATGTTTTTCAGCATATCTTTACGTCGAAATGCCCTAGCATATCATCTTCTCGTACGCCATTCTCACAAACGTCTCTCTCTCTCTCTCTCTCTCTCTCTCTCTGGTGAATACTGAAGCAAAGTATTCATTAAAGATCTCCCCAACGTCTTCCAACTCCAGGCATATGTTTCCTCTTTTATCGCTGATCGGTCTAGTCCCCCTACTATTCTTCACATACGTGTAGAACGCCTTGGGGTTTTCCTTGGTCCTACTCGCCAAGGACTTATCATGCCTCCTTTTCGCTCCCCTAAGTCCATTCGTAAGGTCCCTCCTGGCTACCTTGTAACTCTCCAGAGCCCTGTCTGATCTGTGCTTTCTAAACCTGAGGTAAGCTTCTTTCTTCCTCTTGACAAGATATTCTACATTTCTTGTCAACAACGGTTCCTTCACTCTACCATCCTTACCCTGCCTCAATGGGACAAACTTATCCCGAGCCCCATGCAAGTATTCCTAAAACAACCTCCACATTTCAGCTGTGAACTTCCCTAAGAACGCCCCCAAGTTCCCAATTTACGGTCCGACGTTCCTGCATGATAGCATATTAATTCCCCTCCCCAAGATAAATACTTTCCCATACCGTCTGCTCCTATCCGTCTCAAAGCTATGGTAAAGGTCAAGGAGTTATGGTCACTATCTCCAAAATGCTCTCCCACCGAGAGTTCTGAAACCTGATCAGGATCATTAACTAGTACCAGGTCCAGAATGGCCTCTCCTCTAGTCAGCCTATCTACATACTGTGTTAGGAATCCTTCCTGGATACACATCGCAAACTCCGCCCTATCTACTCCTTTACACTAAGGAGGTTGAAATCAATATTTGTGAAGTTGAAATCACCCATGAACACAACCCTGTGATTTTTGCACCTCTCCAAAATCTGCCTCCCAGTTTGCCCCTCAGCTTCCCTGCTGCAATTGTGCGGGGTGGGTGTGGTCCCTGTAGAATACTCCTAACAGTGTGATCGCACCATTCCTGTTTTTGACTTCCACCCACACGGACTCGGTGGACAATCCCTCCAGGACATCCTCCCTTTCTGCAGCTGTGACAACGTTCCTGATCATCAAAACCACTCCCCCACCTCTTTACCTCCGTCGCTGTCCCTTTTGAGATATCTAAACCCCGGAATATCCAGCAGGCATTCCTGCCCTTCCGACAGCCAAGTCTCTGTAATGGCCACCACCTCACAGTTCCACGTACTTGCCCACGCTCTATTACCCTTGTTCCTGATACTTCTCGCATTGAAGTAGACACACTTCAGCCCATCCAACTGACTGTAAGTTTGCCCTTTAAAATGCCGGTCCTTCCTCACAGTCTTTGTACACGCAGCATCTACTTGTACACCAAATGCACCAACCTATGACCTACTACTCGGGTTACCGCCCCCTTGCCGAACTAGTCTAAACCCTCCCCAACCGCTCGAGCAATCTTGCCGGCAAGAATATTGGTCCCTCTCCAGTTCACGTGTAACCCGTCCATTTTGTACAGGTCGTACCTTCCCCAGAAGAGTTCACAATGATCAACAAATGTGAAACCCGGCCCCCTTCACCAATTCCGAAGCCACACATACATATGTCATTTCATCCTATTCTTTCCCTCACTAGCTTGTGGCACAGGCAGCAAACCACAGATTAATACCCTTTAAGTCCTGCTTCTCACCTCTCTACTTAGGTCCCTATATTCCCTCTTCAGGACCTCATCTCTTTTCCTACCTCCGTTATTGGTACTAATATGTACCACGACCTCTGGCTGTTCACCCTCCCCCTTCAGAATGCTGTGGACCCTACGGTTCGGGTCCCCACTCTCACTGTCACGGTGCTGTCACCATCAATTCTGTTGGAATAGCGCCATGATCAAAAGTGATTCGCAGTGTGCCAGCAGACTTCAAGTTATATTGGAATCATAAGGTGAAATGTTAAACACGAGGCATCATTAGTAAGGTGAAAGCAAAAGCGACAGCAACAATGTTAGCGACAGCGCATCACCAGAGATAAAACATATCCAATTATAGACCGGAGGAGTAACGTGTTTACTGAATTACTGTGAGGCACGAAGAAGCTCAGGGCGCCCTGGATGGATCCTCCCTGTAGGGATCGCAAAGCGAGCGCCGACGTCACTCCCCTGAGGGTATTTTCCGTTGTGGAATGTGAATGAATGAGCTTCTTAGTACAGCTGCACAATGCACCCATTGGAGACCAGGTCGCACTGGACGGAACATCGCCCCTTGTTTGTTAAGTGGCTCCAACTAACCCCACTTGTTGCGCAACCTGTTTCTCCATGACCGAGTATTCGAGTTTTCTAGAAAGCGGGAGGCCTTCGAGATCTCAGTCACACTCTTATGTGATCTACAAAACAGGACAGAATTCAAATTATCTTAACGGGTCGACAATCTGAGATATCTTGGTAGCCAGCAAATCCCGAAGGGGATTCCCGAGTCACAAGAGTGAGAATCATTGTGACACTGAAATGGAGAGCAGAAGAATATCGGTGTATCGGGCAGCTTCACGTTACTTTGTCTGACAACGTCTGTCACTCTCCTTGTCGCCGGTTTGACCATGCATTCTGATCGCGACTATTATTCTCTCGCAGATATCGTTGTTAAAAGCGGACATCTTCTCACGCACCTTTGTTCCTCTACAAACACATGTATTTATGAAGTGACCCAAACTTAATTCAGGGAGGGTCTGAAGACGTTGGTAATGTCTCCTTGGCGGTTTATTCTGGCATCGACCAAGAAAAATGTAAGTCAAACCAAGTCCTCCTGTGCTCCATAGACTTTGGTTCCATTCCGTGCCACCTGTTATAACAGGCACTATTCCGTGAGACATCCGGATACTTCTTGAGAAAAAGAGTAAGATCGAATTAATGGGTTTAATGTCTCATGGCGTGCGGAATTGACATTACGTTTAACTCATTTAATGTAAAAAGAAAATGGTTGAATGTGCAGAATCGACAGGAGTTTGGCCGCTAAGCCATAAGGTACATCAGCGCCGCTGCGGAACACAGGTGGAAATCGAGACTAGAGATATACATGCGCTACTGAGCCGGAGCGACCTGTATTCCACCTTGGTCGCCTGTAAAACAGCGGACTCTAACGACCAATGCCACCCCGAGGTAGTTTTTACGAAATGTTTCTTGTGAACACTGAACGAGCGAGGACGGGGCAATTTTCTCCGAATCTTGAGGGCACCCCAGCAATTCAGAAAGTACAACGGTGTTGAAGATTATAAGCAATAATGTCATGGTAATTTGACGTAGAAATTCAGGAATAAATTAATGTATCCCCTCGAGATATCCCGTTTTACTTTAACATCGGTTAAGGTAACGCTCAGCCGATTCAGTCTCTCCTTATACCTCATGCCCTCCAGTCCCGGGAAAATCCCTGTGAATCCTCTCTGTATCCTCTCCAGATTAATCACAACCTTCCTCCAACGTGTTTATGGCCATCTGCTACTCAGGTTTAACGTCCAGCGCCAGTGAACAGGGTCGGCTGTTCCAGAAGATTTCTCTGTTCTGCCCAAATAAAGTAGCGCACTCTTTTGTTTCCCCCTGTTGGAGGGGCCATGTGCAGCGCATGAAATATTACCCAGTCTCTGTCCGTTTGATTCCGAACAGCGACAATGTTCCCGTGTCCTCCCGCTGTGGGTTCAGGTTTGGGGACCAAATGAGCTTGTTGGTGCGGGGCGCACAGGAACAATGCTCACCGATAGTCAGCAAATCACTGAGAGAAGTCAGAGGAAGGGGTGTGCGGGATGTCCCACATATTCGGTGTAACTACATCCCTGCTCTTCCTGCTTTTTACCATCGTCAGGGTGCCGGGATCACCACCAGGTCCCCGTCCCGCCGCAACACCGGCCAGGGTATTCGCTTTCATTTCCCACACCAATTCCCGCATCATGGATTGTACTGAGGTAAATAAACAGAATGACGCCACTGACCCCCACTGTCCCGACTCTCCCTCCCCAACAGGCTAACATTCCAGGATCCCGGGTGGGCCAGACCTCGAACATGTCCTTATTCCCCGACCGTGACCAAAAGTTGAGAAGTGACCATGCATCTCCAGTGAGTAGCAGCGGAAGTAGCGGCGTCCTGTCCATTCCCTGGGGTCGGATGCAGTCTAAGCATTGCCACGGACAAACGTTGGGCAGTCGGATTGCCTTTCACTTGGACCTGCCGGATTCTGAACAATTATCTTAGGGTGAATGGTAGGGAGTGTGGAGAGATAGAGGGACATGGGTGTACAAGGGTAGGACACACATCGTGAATCGTAGGGAGTACAGAAGGACAAAGGAACCTGTGTACAAGGGCAGGACACACACCATTGACAGTAGGGAGTATGGGGTGACAGAGACACTTTGTTTGCAGTCTGTCTCCAGATCATTACACGGGGACAGATGGACGTCTGTGGGGAGGTGGGTGGTGAAGGGAAATAGACGGACAGGACCTACCACCAATAGGTGCGGGCTTTTATGCATTGCTCATTTGACTGAGAGCTCGATGGCCAATGAGGTAGTGAGTGAGTTTCCATTTTGGTACGAACAGCATGGAAATAACAGCAACTGGATAATTGTGCAGTTTCCGTAGTCTGCAAAATAAAATATGATATGATTGCACTGGACAGAATGTAGGAAGGATTGGGGTGTGGAATCACTAGAGAGGGTGTAGAGAGGATTGGGGGTGTGATTGGACTGGAGAGGGTGCATGTAGATTATTGGGTGTGTGATTGCAGTTGAGAGGGTGCACAGAGGTTTGGAGAGGTGGTGATTTCACTGGAAAGGATGCAGAAGAGATGGAACACAGCGTCAGTATGTGTATTCTTGTCTGAGGAGCCGGTGCAGGGGGTAGGGATTTATGCTCTGAGTCCACTGAGGTTCCTTTTGGGGTCGGGGAGACCTGTGTGAGAGGGACAGGTTGCATTGAACCAGAGAGGGACCAATATCCTCACAGGGAAATTTGCCAGTGCTGCAGGGAAGGGTTGAAACCAGTTTCGCAGGGGTGTGGGATTCGAAGCAGGACCAAGTCTTGGGATAAAGCCAATGAGATAAAATCTAGATGTCAGGAATACTCCGTTAAACTGCATTTATTTCAGTGCCTGAGGCTGAATAGGTCAGGCTTGCGAACTCGATTGGCTCTGCGAACCAGTATGCTCCTTAATAAAAGAAACACGGCTGAGAGAAGCGAAGGACTGTCAGCTCAATATTCCAGGATGCAGATGCAGAGGAACAGGTAAACATGAAGGGGCGGAATCTCTTTGAAACGGGAGGACGGAACAGCGATGCTTAGCGATGACATTCTGGGGTGATCGTCCAGGAAGGTCAGATGGGTATAACATAGAAACAAGAAGGGGAGGATCACTTTTTTGGGGCTTACCAGGTTTACCCTTCACCATAACAGGAACATGCTGCTCCCGGACACCTGATATCACACTCTTAAAAGCCTCCGACTTGCATTTCGTTCCTTTCGCTTCAAATAGCCGTAGCCAATCGAAGTCTGCTAGGTCGTACATTCCTTCCCCCAAATTAGACCTTTTCCAGTTTAGGCCTGGGGAACCCTGGGGAAATTAAAACCTCCCGCTAATACAAGGCTATTATTGCTACAACAATGAAGTCCAATGGAATCCAGGGAGAACCGGTCAGGTGTTTTGTTTTGTAATCACAAGAAGGCACACTAGCTGTTCTGGTTCTATTGGAGTTTTATATATTCATAGGAACGGTGGAGAGTATTCTGACTGTTTGATGGTATGGAAACTCCAATGCACAAGACCGAAAGACGGTGCGGAAGGTTGTGGATTCAGCCAGCTCCATCGCCGACACAACCCTCCTGACCATCGAGGACATATTCAAGAGCCGGTGCCTCAGGAATGCGGCATCATTCACTGAGGACCCTCACCAGACAGTATGAAGACCCTCATTCAATGATCCAGGAACGGCTTCTTCCCCTAACGCTAATCCTAATTCAACAGGAAACTGAAGACATTTCAGAGGAGCTCAGAAGATGTCGGCACATCAACCAGAAATAATTTGAATACCTTACAGGTACTCAAGCCCGGGCGAGAAAATTCTACGTTCTCACCAAAATACACAAACACCCAGACACTTGAACCGTACCCGGAAAAATACCTAAGGGAAGGCCCATCATGGAAGGCATTAGCAGTGAGTCCTACATGATAGCAGAATACATTGATTCCTTCCTCAATCCACAGTCAGAAGAACACTCTAGTTACATCAAATACACATACCATTTCGTCCATATAGTCAACTCCCTCTCATTACACCCTGATACCATACATTTCACCATGGACATTGAAAGCATATACACAAATATAGAGACAGACAGTGGCATACAGACAGAGAGATCCTGCAGAATTATCCAGACCCGGAGAGGGCAGACGAGGCCTTAGTCAAACTCCTCTACGTGAGCCTGACAAAAATGACTTTGAATTCAATGATTAAATCAACTTTCAGGTCAAAGGCACGGCAATGGGAATGAAATTTTCCCCAGCCTCTGCCAACATATACATGGCAAAGTGGGAAGAGACAGTCTTCCCGAAAAATCCCAGAAAAACCATGTGCCTCTACAGGTATCTAGATGACATCTGGGCTGTTAGGACACATTCGGAGAGAGAGTTGGAAGAATTCATCCAAATCCTGAACACATATCACCCCTCCATAAAAGTAAATGCCATCACTAGTAGAGAGGAAGTTCATTACCAGGACACCACTGTTTTCAAACTAGCAGCAGAAAATGGTAGCCAAAAACTAGCGACTAAAGTATTCTTCAAGACAACAGACACGCATACCCACCTGCACATAACAAGGCATCACCAAAAAGACAGCTTCAGGGGCATCGTCAAATCACAACTAATCTGCTTCCACCACATTTGCACCGGGGAGGAGAATTTCAACCAGACCACCCGTATCCTCTTCACTGTACTTAGAGAAGTTACAGTAAACGCAGACTCAGGCTCATCAAATCAGATTTCTTGAGAGGCCTCACAAACCCCAGGCCACAGAATAGGGCAACATCCAAGCTGCCACTTTTAACGGGGTACAGTGGGATGGCCATTTGTATCCACACACTGATTAAGACCCATTTCCAACAACTGAAGGGCGGGTGAGCTCACTGAGAGAATACACAATAATGTCAGCTTTTGTGGCAGCTCTCCACCACCCCCCGCCCCCGGTACAGCACATTACACGTTCAATCCCCGCCACCCTACCTACATACGTACACACATATCAAAAATTCCGAGACAACTTCCTCACACAGGCCAGTGAATAACCACCCCTCCGGATTCCACATATACTCCTGGACATTCACCCCAAACAATTGCACCCGGGTCTCAGCCTGATCAACCGGCACAGCACATTACATGTTCCGCCCGCCGCTGTCCTACATACATCCCTATATACATGTACTGGCCTCACAGACAGCTTCCTCACACAGACTAGACAACAGGCACCCACATGATCCCACTTACACATCACTGCATTTCCCCTGTACCCAACTCCCCGCCAAACGACAAAACCCCCACAAGCCAAAACCCTCCACAAACACAACTTAACCCTCCGCCCCACTTCACATACACGACTCTATCTAGGACCCCTATCCCACCCTATTTAGACATGGAATCTGGAATAAGGCAGAGATCGCAATAAAGGCGAATGGAGCGGGACCAGGATGTGGGCGGAGAATTGACAGATGGAGTTTAATCCGGCCAACTGTGAAGTGTTGCAATTGAGAGATCAGATATAAAGAGACTTTACATTGTTAATGGCATATTAATTTCCCAGGGACGAAATGCCTGATAACAGAATACATGGCTTTGAGGTGAGAGGCGCCAAGTTCATAGGAGATGTATGTGCAGGTTTTCCTCCACGGCCCCGACTTTCTGGTGGGTGCCTGGAATGCGCTGTCAGGTGAGGCGGTGGAGGGAAATACATCTGGGGCACATGAATGCACAGAGAATGGAGGGTAATGGGCGTTGTGTAGGCAGAGCGGATAGGTTAATTAAGCATTGAAAAACTTATTTAATTAGTCCGACACAACACCGTTGGGCGAAGGGTCTGTTTCTGTCCTGCACCAGGTTTTCTAACGCAGGTTTCTGGATCTGTGACGTAAAACCTCAACCAGCGTGACGTAATCCTGCCGAGAAGAACCGATTTCAAAGAGTTCAAAGTCAAAGTCAAGGTCGAGTTTATTATCAGATGCACAAGTACACGAACGCACAGGTGCAATGAAAAACGTACTTCCAGCGGCATCACAGGCACATCGCGATATATAAACAGCATTCTCAAGTAAAACAAATCAAACATGAATTATACACAATTTGTTCAAGGAAAAAAGCTCATTTAGAACAACACAAAGTCACAGAGTTGAAATTATATTCCTTCAAGTTCACAATTTCAGGCCCGCTTCTGCCTGTTCCCCCCCCCCCCCAACACCGTGTTTGGAGTGGGAGAGACCGAGTTGGTTCAGGCGGGGCTGAGGCCCGGATTTCTCAGCTCCTCTCCGCGCTGAGCGCATTTTCCAATGAGAGTGAGGGGAGATTTCACCAGCTCCTTCAGCTGCTCACTGAACTTAGTCTAGGTCACTGCGTAAAGAGCCGTGTTTGTGCAGCAGCTTAGGAGCTGCAGCATGAAGCCCAGTTCTCTTATGGACAAAAATGGAGACACAGCCGCTGAAATGAACCGCAATCGGACCCACACAGAATTCACCATAAACAGCACCCACAACAGGATGAAATTCCCCGACACAACCAACAGTAAAATGAGAGATTTCCTGCGGCTTTCCATCTCCGGGTCTCTGGGACACTCCCCACTGCTCCGACCCCGGAGTCTCCTGCGGGCTCTTCTCACCACTAAAACGTGACTGATGGTCAAAGCATTGAGCATGAGAATGAGGAAAAATGGAATCACAGGCGTGAGGGGGTACTGAAGGTACTCGACTGCGCTCCAAACCACTGATAACAGAACACCGCGTCCATCCCAGCAAAGCCAAGGCAAATTCATAAACCCGTAGTCTCCTGAAAGCATGAATTACCATAAAATGTTCTTTAAACAACTCAGCGCGGTCACCGTCCCCAGAACCACAGCCGCTGTTCTCTCGGTGCAATATTTCGCTTTCAGCTTCTGACAACGAATGGCCACAAACCGATCAAAGGTGAAAGCGACGGTGAACCAGACAGAACAGTCGGTGGCTGCGTAAAGCAGGACGGCGTGGATATTACACACGGGGATGTACCTCAGGAAATCAAACGCTTTCCAATAAAGAATCGGAATCTGCCTCAGTATCAGGTCGAGGACAACGACCAGTAGATCCGCCGTTGCCATGGCCACCAGGTAGAGAGTGACACCTTTGGAGAGACCGCACTTTCCCAGCGACAGGACCACAATCGTCAGCACGTTCACTGTGAGGAGGGAAATAAACACAAATATGACAGCGGGCTTGGAGCAACGTCAGCAGATTCACAGAGAGGTAAATCAAATACAGAAACCTGTTCTTGGATTCAGAGTTGCAGGTGGTTGTAACCAACAGCGGGGCTGTCTGCTGCAGACGAAGATCATAGATCAGTGAAACCAACCAGAAACTGGAAAATAACGGCATCCCTTCGACCAACAAACAGGTGAGAAGCGGTGGTTCCGTGGTCCGGTAAAGATGCCTGACGAGTGAACAATTCATGACGTGTTCCAGTTCATAAAGATCAAAGTTCTCAGTATCTGATCTTCGGTTGAGGGAGAGGGGATATATTGACCTGGTCATTATATGGAATCAGCCGAAGCTCCTGATCCTGATCATTGTTCAGTGCTCTGTGAGAGCGTCGCTGATCATTTTATGGTGACCTGGGGTCAGTGAGGGCTGGTACACGGTCACTCTTCCTGCTCTTTAGGCAGCGAATTTATGTTGGACGTTATATTGTATGTTATGTCGCAGCCACATTGGAGATTGTGGTGAAATTTGATCAGGTCCCCGGTGCAACAGTCTGATTCAGCCGCACGCAGTGCTCGGCAGGGGGATGGGGGCGGTGAGAAACAACAATATGTTCCAGATTGAAATTAGACCACGATTAATGCAACAATATCAGTTTACTGATTGCCGCAGAGAGTTCCGACTGCTGGGACCACCAAACACGGCAGCAGTGAGGAGAGGGTGAACTACAGGAACAGCAGTGCAGGTAGCAGTGGTTTATAGAACAAATACATGTTGTTGGGGACGTGTCAGCAATATGAGAAAATAGCTTCGAGAAGCGAAGGATAAACAAAACCGTGATAAACGCTATTCAAGGCGTTGATCCCCGCACACGGACCACGTGTATATACGGCATCTCCCTCAACCGGAGCTCAGTTAGTGAGGACGTTCCGATTTATTAACCGGAACATGTAATGAACAGTCCACCCACCAGATCGTTTTACCGGACGTCGTGACCACTGCTTCTCTCCTGTTTGTTGGTCGGGTCGTTGGACAGGGACTTACCTGGAAGAGCAACAAGAGCGAGTATGGGATAGTAGACGGGCTGAATAGTCCGGAGCAAATAGTAGATCCGACGGTCTACTGTTATCAAAGGAGAGTCCATTAAAATGCTGCCTGCAAATAGGAATACACCCCGCCCCATCGCTGTAACATCCCACTTTCCTGTTTTCTGATGGCGACCCATTTCTGTAACACCTCACTCCACTGTTCTCAGATTCCAATCGGTGACCAGAACTTCACACTCTACTCCTTACAGATTCCATCAGTTCATGTAACATCCCACATTATTGTTCGCAGCTCCCTAATTATCTTCCTCCTCTGTGGAGCTGCTACTCTCGGTCAGTGACGGAGGGGCTGTTCCCACTGACACTTTAAGACTTCATCGAAAGGTCCAGATTTTAAAAGCAGTGGAGAAAACGCTGGTGACAAAATCGGGCTCCGTGCAAACTGACGTTAATTACACTCACTGAACAAACATGTGTGGTTAACCCCTTTGTATCAGGACGGTTGGAGAAACACGTTAAATGAATGAGGCAACAGGGTTTTGATGTCCGGGGTATATCCACTCACACCCCGGACATTCCCTCTTCTTCCCCTCCCATCGGGCAGAAGAGGCAAAAGTCTGAAAGCACTTACCATCGGCCTTAAGTACAGCTACTTATCCCGCTGTTGTAAGACGATTGAATATACGATAATATAGACTCTCCACCTCATAATATCCCTCGTTATGACACTGCACCTTATTGTGAACCTGCACTTCACTTAATCTGGAACTGTACTACTTTATTCTGCACTCTGTTATTGTTTTACCTTTAATACCTGATGTACGGTTGCAATGCATTGATCTGTGTGAACGGTGTGCAAGACAATTTTTTTTCACTGTACCTCGGTACATTTGACAATAATAAACAGATTTCCCAATTCCCCAGTATCCAGTGGGATTTATCAACAGGGTCAGGGTGCTGTCTGCAGGGCTGATCGAGTCCGGACGTGTGATAAGGAATTCTATGGACTTTGAACAGTTCCGTCAAAGTGAAAGATCCACATGAATCCTTTCAGTGGCTGAAAAGTTGAATCTAGAAACTCGGGTACGTTGAGATATTGTGTCTGACGTCACTGCGAAGACGACGGCTGGAAGGGACGATTCAGATTCTGGTGACAGACACTTTCGGAATTATGCGGCGTCAACTTTTTTTATTTATGACATGGATTTGGAACTACATCTGTGTAAGAATCCGACCAATCAGATCCGGTACAAAAGCCCTTCCACTCACCTTAAACTTACGGCATCTTACTTTTCATACAACTCCCCTGCGAACAATAGTTTTCATGAACAATCCTGTCTGTACCTCTCATAATCTGATACATTTCTCTCAGGTCACCTTGCAAAGAAAACATTTCCAACCTATCCAATCTCTCGCCATCACCTCAACACAGGCAACATCCCAGCGTTTATCCTCTGATCTCTTCCCAGCGTAATCGCATCCCTCCTGTACTGTGGTGACAAGAATTACACACACTGCTTTCGTGCGGCCCTAACAGAGTTGTGTTGAGATGCACCATAACGTTCCCGCACTTTTATTCCATTCCCCAAACTATGAAGCTGGCAAGCCGTATGCCTTCCTCACCACCCTATCGACCTGTGTGGCCACTTCCAGTGAAACGTGGAGTCGGACCTCGTCCTCTGTTCGTCACCATTCATACTGTGACCTCACAAAAACTGTACTTGTTGGGAATAAATTCTATCTGCCAATGCCTCGTCCAAGTTTCCAACTGATCTATGTTCTGTTGTAGCATCGGAGAACCTTCTCGCTATTCACAACACCGCCAGATTTGGATTATCCTCAAACATAGAAACGTAGAAAACCCACAGCACAATTCAGGCCCTTGGGCGCACAAAGCTGTGCCGAACATGTCGCAACCTTCGAAATTACTAGGCTCACCCATAGCCCTCTATTTTACTTAGCTCCATGTACTTTTCCAAAAGTCTCTTAAAAGACCTTATCGTATCCGTCTCCACCACCGTTGCCGGTAGCCCATTCCACTCACTCACCACTCTCTGAGTAAAAAAACTTACCCCGACATCTCCTCTATACCTACTCCCCAGCACCTTAAACCTGTATCCTCTTGTGGCAACCACCTTGTAGAAACCTACTGATCGTTGTAGTTTTGGAGATAAAGACTGTCAGAGTGACAGAGAGCGGAATGCTCTATGAATAGCGGCATTGTTGCATCCAGACAGATATACATCTAACCCCAAATCGGAAAACGGTGTCATTAAAATAAACTGAAATGATTACCGAGGAGAATTAGACTGTGTCTCAGGGATGAGGTGAGCACAAATCATTCACGGATTCTGTAGTTTGTACAAATTAAACAATACAGTCCGTACTGTATCATAAAGTCAAATCAAACTCGAGTTTATGGTCACGTTCACAAGTACCTGCATGCACAGGTCCAATGGTAAACTTACCTGCAGCAACATCACAGGCACACGGCATGATGCAAGCGGCATTCACTAGAAAAGCATAAATAATAAATTATACACAATGAGAACAAAGAGAACAATATGCTGCTGGAACACATTCCGGATTGACATGACTCTTCCAGAGAGGGAGTAACCCTCGATCTCCTCTCGAGCAATGAGGCTGGGAAAATGTCTGATGTGCCAGTGGAGGAGAACGTTGGGCCCATTGACTGTAATTCTATTAGTGATGGAGTATTTTGGACAGGTCCACAAATGAAAGCCCCACATTGGGGCAAGACGAACTTTGATGACATTTTGGAGGCAGATTGCATCGATTGGAATTAACGTTGCCATCAATGTTAGTACAGACATCGTGGGCCCTAGGGCCTGTTCCAGTGCTGTTTTGATCTGTGATCAATGACCTGTGAGCTCTGACTTAGAAGTCGCCACAAAATACAATCCCGGCTCAGACCCATTAAACTCCCGAAACAAACATGGAGCAATGGAACGGTGAAATATCCCAAATTGGTTCCGTAACTCTGACTCAAAATCCCACAAAAAACAAAGATGCATTTGGCATTTCACAATCATGAAGAAACCCCACAAAGAGCCGGCGTCTGAAAAGGAGGTAAGATAATAGAGCTGGGCTGATCCAGACAACAACTCAAATCAATTCATCGGCTCATAAAAAACCGGACGATTCAGCAAGCGAAAACAACACAATACCCAACCTGTGACATCTCATCAAAGAACGAAACTTCCCAGGAATAAAGTCCTACCCTGTCCAGCCTCTTCCTCTAACCAGTCCCGGCAACATCCGTGTGAATCTTGTCTGCTTTCGTTCCAGTTCATTAACATCTTTCCAACAGCAGGGCGACCAAACCTGAACACAATACTGCAAGCGCGGCCTCACCGGCTCCTGAACAACCGCACCAGGACTTTTATGCTCAATGCCCGACTTATGATGGCCAGCATGCCAAAAGCCCTCTTCACCACCATGTATACCCGTGACTCCTCTTTCAGCGAACCATGTACTTGTAATCCAAGGTCCCACTGTTCTACAACACCCCACAGGGTTCTGCCGTTCACTTTGAATATCCTACCTGGATTTGACTTTCCAAATGCAAAGTCTTGCATTTCTCCGAATTAACCTCCATTTTCCATTCTTCGTCTCAATGACTCAGCTGATCAAGGTCCTCCTGTATTTTCTGAGAACCTTCTTCATTATTCACTATTCTTCCTATTTCCGTGTCATACTCAGACTTGGTAACCATGCCTTGTACATACTTATCCAAATTGTTACAATAGATGACACACAACAATGGGCCCAGCACCGGCCTCTGATGAACACCACTCGTCACCGGCATCCAGTTCGAGAAGCAACCTTCCATCATCGCCCCTTGCTTTCCACCATCAAGCCAACTGTGCATCCAATTTGGTCGCTCTCCCTGCATTCCGTGCGATCTGACCTTCCAGAGACCCAGCCATGTACAACCACATCAAAGGCCTTACTGGTCCATATATACCACGTGTACCGCCCTGACCTCGTCAAATTTCTTGGTCGTATCATCAAAGACTCAATCAAGTTCTTGAGACATGATCTCTCGCATAGAGGGCCGTGCTGACTGCCCGTAATCAACCGCTCTCTTTCCAGATGTAAACATGTCCTATCACTCCGAATCCTCTCCGTTAACCTACCTACCATAGATGTTAGATTTACTGCTCTATAGACCTCATGATTTCATTTGCCAACCCTCCTTAGCTAAAGGCACAACATTCGCTACCTGCCAGTCTACCGGCACCTCACCCGTGGCTGACGATGATGCACATATCTCAGCCAGGTCTTCCGCAATTTCTTTTCTGGCCTCCCACAGTGTTCTTGCATATGCCTGGTTGGGCCCTGGTGGTGTTCTACATTCAGAACTTTTAAGACCTCTCCACTATAATGTGGGCTATCCCCAAGGCCTCCCCATTTACTTCAACTCCTTCTGAAGTCTTCATGTCTTTCTCCACGGTAAAGACAGAGGATAAATAGTCATTAAGGACCACACCATTCTCCTGCGGATCCACATAAGGATGACCACTTTGGACTATGAGATGCCCTGTCCTATCTCTATTTACTCGTTTCCTCTTTATATACATGCAAGATCGCTTTCGATCTTCCCAAATCTACTCTGCCAAGGCTATTTCACGCCACGTTTTTTCCCTCCTGCTTTCGATCTTGAGTACACTCCTGGATCTCCTTTACTCCTCCAGGGATTCGTTTGATCCCAGCAGTCTGTACCTGAAACATCCTCCTACTTTTTCTTGGCCAGAGCCTCAATATCCTTCGTCAGCCAGGGTTCACTGCTGCTTACAAGAACATCCAGACGTTGAGCTCTCACTATCTCACATTTAAAAGTCTTCCACTTGTCTGTAGTCCCTTTGTCCGCACACATCCGACTCGAATCATCCTTTGCAAGCTCCTGTCTCATACAGCTACTTATTCAACTGCCCCGCACCATTATCCACAAATAAGTCGACGTTTTCCCACTACCCTGTCGTACCATCTTTGTTTTCCCCAAGGATTTTTTTCTGAACGCACTTAACACATTTCACCCCATCCGCCATGTCTCTGTAATGACTATGACGGTCACAATCTATGTTCGGAAAGTTAAAATCACCGACTATGACGAACCTGTTATTTTTGCAATTCTCCACAGTCTACTTGCATATTTGTCATTTAATTCCTCTTGTTTATTTGGGGGTCTTTAATACAATCCCAACCATGTGATCATCCCCTTTTTGTTCTCAACTCCAACAATAAAGCCTCACTGGATGATCCTTCAGTAATTTCACCTCTGACTACATCTGTGACATTCCCTTTGTTCGGAAATGTAACTCACCTTCCTCTTTCCTCCGCCTCTATCCCACCTAAAGCACCTTCACCCCAGAACATTCAGCTGCCAGTCCTGTCCTTCCTTTCGCCATGTTTCTGTAAAGACTATAATATCCCAGTCCCTGGTGGCGATCCAAGCCGCAAGTCCATCCACCTGACTTGTCAGACGCCTCTCATTGAAATACATGCAATTTAATCCAATTGGCTTCCTTCGCTCCGTTCCAGTCTTGACTATTCAACTTGCTGTAACTGACTTCTGCATCACTTTCTAGCCACTCATTTGCCTCGAGGATGATCGGTATCCCAAATCCTGCTGATCTCGTTTACGTGCACGCTCGTTGCAATGGAAAATCTGCCTGCTACATAGGGAAGGTATCCAGTCCTTTTTTTTCCAGGGTAGAAATGTCAACGGCCAGAGGGCACAGCATAAATATAAGAGAGGTTATTGGTATTGGTATCGGTTTATTTTTGTCACATGTACCGAGCTATCGTGAAAAACTTGTCTTGCATACCGTTCGAACGGATCAATTCATTACACAGTGCATTGAGGTAGTTCAGGGTAAAAACAATAACAGAACACAGGGTAAAGTGTCACAGCTGCAGGGAATTCATTGTAGGTAGACAATAAATTGCAACGTTGTCTCAAGGTAGATTGTGAGGTGAAGAGTTCATCTTATCGTATAAGAGAACGGTTTAATTTCTTCTAACAATGGTATCGAAGCTGTCCTTGAGCCTGGTTATGTGCCCTAAGGGTCCTCTATCTTCTGCCTGATGGGAGAGGGGCGAAGAGAAAATAACCTGGGTGGGTTGGATCTTTATGCTGGCTGCTTCACCAAGGCAGCGAGATATACAGACAAGGTACATGGAGGGGAGTCTGGTTTCTGTGATGTGCTGAGCTGTGTCCAAAACCCTCTGTAGTTTCTCGCAGTCCCGGGCAGTCCTGTTGCCTTACCAAGCCGTCATGCATCCAGACAAGATGCTTTTTGTGATGCGTCGATAAATTTCAGTGAGTGTCAAAGTAGGTGTCTTTAACCTCCTGAGGAAGTCGAGGCGTTGATGAGCTTTCTTGACTGTGCCGTCTACGTGGTGGGTCCAGGAGAAGCTGTTGGTGATGTTCACTCCAAGGAATAGGAAGCTCGCATCCCTCTCGACCTCAGCACCACTGATGCAGACAAATGCATGTACACCGGCCCCTTTCCTGAAGTCAACGACCAACTCTTTTGTTTTGCTGACATTGAGGGAAAGGTTGTTGTCATAACACCACGCCACTAAGCTCTCTATCTGTTTCCTGCACTCCAATTCATCGTTACGGCCTACTACGGTGATATTATCCACAAAGTTGTCGATGGAGTTTGAGCACAATCTGGCCACGAATTCATGAGCATGTAGGGACTAGAGTAGCGAGCTGGTGACGCAGCCTTGTGACACACCAGTGTTGAGAATAATCGTGCTGGATGTTGCCTATCCTCATCGATTGTCGTCGGTTGGCCAGAAAGTAATAGAGACCAGTTGCAGAGGGAGTTTTTGAGTGCCAGGTCTCCGAGTTTGGTGATGGGTTTGCTTGGACTTAGAGCATTGAAGGCGGAGCTGCAGTCAATAACCAATAGTCTAACGTAGCTGTCTTTACTGTCTAGATGCTCCAGATTTGAGTGTAGGGCCAAGTCGTCCACTGCAGACCTGTTTCAGCAGTAGGCGAATTGTAGTGGGTTGAGGTTTTCCGGAGACTGGGGATAATGCGTGCCATGTCCAGCCACTGGAAACGCCTCATGACAGTGGTGTCAGTGCAACCGGTCGGGAGTCGATAAATCATATTATCTTGTTTTACTGAGGAATCAGAATGGTAGTTGTCTTTTTAAAACAAATGAGAACATTAGATTGAAGCACAGAGAGGTTAATTGTGTCTACAAATGCCCCCGCCAGCTGATCAGCGCAATATCTGAGGACACGGTCAGGGACAGCATCCGGGCCAACTGCTTTCCTCGGTTTCACTCTCCGGAAGACCGATCCTCTGTCCTCCACGTTGACAACGGGTTTCTTTGCATTGGATGCTGTCCAAGTGGGTGGTGACAAACCATTCTCCTTCTGTTCAAAACATGCATAGAATGCGTGAGGCTCACCAGGAAGGGATGCGCCGTTGTTGGCGATGTTGTCAGACTTCTTTTCGTAGCCCGTCATAGCATGTGACTTCTGCCACAACTGAAGGCTGGTCTGGGATTCTATTTTCAACCGGTATTGTCTCCTGTATTCCTGATAGGTTTACGGAGGTCTTATCTCGATTTCTTGTCAGTTGTCAAGGTCACCTGATTGGAATGGGGTAGTCCCCGACTTCAGCAAAGATTGGATCTCCCGGTTCATCCACTGTTTCCGGTTTGGGAAACCCCGTATTGTCCTCTGTGGTCCACAGTCCTCAACATCATTGCTAATAAAGTCCGTGATGGAGATGGCGGGTGACATATTCATCAAGGCTGGCAGCTGAGTCTTTGAACATGGACCAGTCCGCTGACTCAAAGCAGTTGCGTAGAAGCTCATCTATTTCTTCAGCCCAGCACCGCACGATTTTCTGCACTGGATCCTCCCGTGTCAATTTCTGTTTGCATGCAGCGAGTCAGAGCACAGTCTGCTGGTCTAATTTACCACAGTGAGGGAGAGTGGTGGCTCGGGAGGTATCTTTGATGGTTGTATGGCAATGATCAAGGGTATAAGGTCCCCTTATGGGACAGCAGACGTGCTGGTAGATCTTTTGTAAAACGAAATTGGCCTGGTTGAATTCACCTGCAATAATTATGAGGGCCCCACGATGTACTGTCTACAGGTTGTTGACCAGAGAGTGCAGTTCATTGAGTGCAGGCTTCATGTCCGTTTGGGGCAGGATGTAGACTGCCATCAGGAGAGCTGAAGTGAACTGCCGTTGCATGTAGCATGGTCGGCACTTCACAGTTAGTTATTCCAGGCTGGGTGAGCAGGAGTCGCCAGTACCATCATGTCTGAGCACCGTGGGTTGTTAAGAAGTCGACCCCTCTGCCTCTAACTTTGCCCGAGAACGACATACGGTCCATTCGGTGAAATGAGCAGCCTCGGTTTATATTACACAGTCGGGTGAAGCAGCTGAAAGCTCGGTTTCGGTGAGACATCGCACACAGGGCCACTCAGTTCTCTGTGGTCAGTGAGTCTTGCCCTCAGTTCATCATCTTTATTCTCAATGGCCTGGACGTTAGCTGGCAGTATGCTTGGGAGGGGAGTCTTGTATCCACGCTGTTACAGCTTCAGTTGCAACCCAACACTCTTACCAAGCTTCCGAGGTAAGTGGCCACTGCTCGTCGGACCTGACAGTGCTGGAGTGAAGCCACCTGGTAACTGATTGCTTAAGAACAGACCTGGAAGACCTTGAGTGGATTCTGGGGTATAGAAAATAAAAGCAGAAACAGAATACAGGATGTAGCGTTCCAGTGTCAGAGAGTCACACAACACGGAAACAGGCCCTTCGGCGCAAATCGACCAATATGCCCATGTAAGCTAGTCTCTTTGGCCCATGTTTGACACATTTACCTCTGAACTTTGCCTGTCCATTTACCTGTCCAAACGTCTTCAATGATAATCCTGCAGCGGCCTCACTCACTTCACATTGCAGCTCAATCTATAGAACCATAGAACACTACAATACAGAAAACAGACCATTCGGCCCTACTTGTCTGTGCCAAAACTTTATTCCGCTAGTCCCATTGACCTGCACCCTGTCCATAACCCTCAGGACCTCTCCCACCCATGTGTCTATCTAATTTATTCTTAAAACTTAAGAGTAAGCCCGCATTAGCACATCAGGTGGCAGCCCGTTCCACACCGCCACCACTCTCTGAGTGAAGAAGTTCTCCATAATGTTCCCCCTAAATCTTTCCCTTTCACCCTAAAATCGTGTCCTCTCGTACTTATCTCTCCTCATCAAGGTGGAAAGAACCTACCCGCATTTGCTTTGTCTATACCCCTCATAACCTCATAACCTTAATCAAATCTCCCCTCGTTCTTATGCGCTGCAAGGAATAAAGTCCTCACCTCTTCAATCTTTCCCTGTAACTCAACTCGTGAAGACCCTGCAACATTTTAGTAAATTTCCTCTGCACTCTTTCAATCTTACTGTATCCTTCCTGTAGTTAGGTGACGAGAACTGCACACAGTACTCGAAATTTGGCCTCACCAATCTTATACAACCTCAACATAACATCTCAACTCCTATACTCAGTACTTTGATTTATGAATGCCAGGATCCCAAAAGCCTTCTTTACAACCCTGTCTACCTGCAACGCCACTTTCAGGAAATTATGTATCTGAACTCCCAGATCCCTTTGTTCCTCCGCACTCCTCAGTGCCCTACCATTTACTGTGTATCTCCTACCTTGATTTGTTCTTCCAAAATGCAACACCTCACACCTGTCTGCATTAAATTCTATCTGCCATTTTCTGGCCCAGTTTCCAGTTGGTCCAGATCCCTCTGCAAGCTTTGAAAGCCTTCCTCGCTGTCCACAACTCCTCCAATCTTAGTGTCATCAGCATACTTGCTGACCCAATTTACCACATTATCATCCAAATCATTGATACAGACAACAAACAACAATGGCCCTAGCACAGATCCCTGAGGCACACCACTAGTCACAGCCCTCCAGTCTGAGTAACAATCTTCCACTACCATGCTCTGTCTTCTCACACACAGCCAATTTCGAATCCAGTTTACAACCTCTCCATGGATACCTAGTGTCTGAACCTTGTGAACTAACTTCCCATGTAGGACCTTATCAAAGGCCTTACTAAAGTCCATGTAGACAACATCCACAGCCTTTCCCTCATCTACTTTCTTGGTAACCTCCTCTAAAAACTCTACAATATTCGCTAAACGCGATCTGCCACTCACAAAGCCATGCTGACTATCCTCAATCAGCCCTTGGCTGTCCAAATACCTCTATATCCGATCTCTCAGAACACCTTCTAGTAATTTACCTACTACTGATGTCAGGATCACTGGCCTGTAAATATCTGGTTTAATTTCAGAGCCTTTTTTAAACAACGGAACAACATGAGCTATCCTCCAGTCCTCCGGCACATCACCTGTGGCTAAGGGACCCTGTCCTTTCTACACTAGTCTCTCTCAAGGTCCGAGGAAAGATCCTGTCAGGCCCAGGGATTTTATGTACCTTTATTCGCTGTAAGGCAGCATGCGCCTACTCCTCTTTAAACTCGATATGTTCAATGACACATCTGCTTGTTTCCCTTCCTTCCAGGTTCCTTCCTATGCCAGTTTCCTGAGTAAATACTGATGCAAAAAAAATGTTTGCGATCTCGCCCATCTCTTGAGGCTCCACACATAACCGACGACTCTGATCTTCTAGGGGAGCAATTTTGTCCCTTACTATCCTTCTACTCTTAATATACTTGTAAACATCCTTCGGGTTTAACTTCACATGATCTACCAGAGCAACCTTATGTCTTCTTTTTGCCTTCCTGATTTCCTTATTTAATATTTTCTTACATTTTCTATACTATTCAAGTACCTCATTTGTTCCTAGTTGCCTATACATGCTGTACACCTCTCTCTTTCTCTTAACCAGATGGCCAAAATCTCTTGAATACCAAGGTTCCCTATGCTTGTTAACTTTGCCTTTAATCCTGGCAGGAACATGCCCAAACTCCGCACTCGCAATATTTCGCCTTCGAATGCCTTCCACTTACTGAACACATCCTTGCTAGAAAACAACTCATCCTAATCCATTCTTCCTAGATATTTTCCAATTTCCACAAAATTACTCTTTCTCCAATTTAGAACCTCAACTCGAGGACCAGACCTATCCTTATTCGTAATTAACTTGAAACTAATGACATTATGATCACCGGACCCAAAATGTTCACCTACACATACTTCTGTCACCTGACTTGTCTGGTTGCCGAATTGGAGATCGAGTATTGCATTCGCTGTTGTTGGTTACTCTGTATATTGATTTAGAAAACTCTCCTTAACACAGCTGACAAAACATATGCCCAGCGTCATCTGTGTGACACAGTTTCCTGTCAAGTTTGAGACTCTCCCCTCTCACCTTATACCGGTGTTCTGTTGTTGAGAATCCCCCCAGACCTGGGAAAAATACTGTGTGTATTGCAGTTGAAGAGAAATGTGCATGCAGGTGGACACATAAAGTGCAAGGGCCACGATGAGGTATGTTGGGAAATCAAGAGTTCATCTTTTAGCGTATGGGTAGTTCGTTCAGTAATCTTAAAACAACGGTATGGAAACTGTCCTTGAAATGGTTCTGTGTGTTTTCATGCGTTTGTATCTTCTGCCCGATTAGAGTGAGGGCAGAAGGGAGAATGTCTGGGGTGCGAAAGGTCATCGATATTGGCTGTATTCCTGACGCAGCAGGAAGTGTAGGCGGAATCAGTGGAGGGGAGGCTGGTATCTGTGATGGACTGGGTTGCATTGGTAAATGACCTGACGGACTGTCAGAGGTGAGGGGCGGGGTGAGAAGTGGGTGGGGTCTGCCGCAAGGGAAGCAGAGGCTGTGGGTGAGGAGCGGGGGTGCTTGTGGTTCTTGGGCGTGGGGTGAGAAG
Source organism: Pristis pectinata (assembly GCF_009764475.1). Lineage (NCBI taxonomy): Eukaryota > Metazoa > Chordata > Chondrichthyes > Rhinopristiformes > Pristidae > Pristis > Pristis pectinata. The sequence continues at coordinate 2,686,580 of NC_067421.1, read as the reverse complement.
GGACGCAGTCGGCCGAGTAATTCAGAATGATTCTTACCTCAGTTAACAAAGATTTGCCTCCTGACCCCCTGATCGCCAAATCTCGCTGCTCATCCTTCTCCCTTCCCACCCTTCCCGCTACTCACACCTAGTCTATCTCTCTCCTCCCACACTCTCCCTTTCTCTCACCACCACTTCTCCTTTCTCCAAGCAACCGCAATGCTCGATAAGTCATATGCTTCACTTTCCTTTCCGACAAATTTGACAATTGCAGTTGCCACAAGCAATCGCTTGGAGTAAATCAGCAGATCGAAACGTATCTGTTGGGGGAAGGAATTGTCAAAGTTTCGTGGCGAAACCCTGCACCAGGACTGAGAGAGGAGAATGGAGAAGACCGTAATGAAGAGGAGAGGGGGAGTTGGCAGACAGGAGCTTCAGGTGATTGGTGGACTGAAGACGGGTGACGGGCAGGATGCAACAGGTAGGAGAGGGAGAAATGAAGTTGAGAGACATTGCGAGGTGGGTGATGGATGCTGTCAGAAGAGGGAACAAAAGTCGGAAATTGCCGGTGAAGATTGACCTGGATGCTTCCAAGCCTCGAAGTCCTGACTAATCAGGAGAAGTTGGATAGTCGAGGACTTTCTTCCTTGTAGCGTTGGATTTTGAAGGTGACCTGAGAGAGGAGTGTAAAGTCACCACGGGTACAGACACGGTAAACGCACGTTGTCATTTTCCCACGGAAATGGATCTAAAAACTTGAGGGCTTAAGTTGAAGGCGAGAAGCAACAGATTGAACAGGGATCGAGGGGCAAATCCTTCAGGTGGTAAGTGGTGCGTTAAGTGGAATGAGCTGCCAGAGAAAGTATTTGAGGCAGGTTCAACATTAAAGAGAGTTGGACAAATACATGGATAGGAAAGGTTTGCAGGGGTCCGTGCTGAATACGACGAGCTTAGCCGTCAGCACAGACCAGTCGGGGGTGAAGGGCCCTTCTCTCTGTTGCATGATTGACGATGGCTGCGGAAAATCAAATGAACAAGGCAGGAAATATCCTCACTGAGATCATTCGAGCAACTGGGAGAGCTGACTAAGCTCATTATTTGTTCAGGCGCGCGCGCGCGCACACACACACACACACACACACACACACACACACACACACACACACACACACACACACACACACACACACGACATCATGGATGTTTACACCTTCCCCTGGGCCGTGACCTATCCTTGCGCGTGAACCGTTCGATTTCAACAGCAGTGCATTCCCTGACCTGTCTCTTCCTGACCCTTGAGGAGCAAGGAGATAACTTCTTTGGTAAGGTCACCTGGAAGCCACGCGATGCCTTGCATTGGGTGACACAGCTGCTCCAACATCTAAATACCAGGTGCGTGTAACTGTGGCTGGAGGCGCGATATAACCTGCCTATGGAAATCAACAAGGGGTCTCGAAAGTGACAAATCTTGAACCCATGATAGGCCACCCTCGAACCGCTGCTGCACATTCAGCCTGGTATATCCTGTCCCCTATTCTCACTGAGGTCACTGATCCTCACGTACACAGGGCAGTGATGGTCTGCTGGTTGGCAGTGGGCAGACGATCAGTGCAGACACGGGACTGTGGATGTTGGCATCTGGAGCAACGGAACATGGGAGGAATTCAGGTCGGGGAGCATCTGCGCGAGAAGTGGACGGTCACACATTTGGATGGATACCTTCATCTGGAAAATGTCCAACTCAGCGAGGCAAGTAACACCAGGACTATCACTGGCGTGCGATAAATTGACAGACCTGATGTCACGAAGTCAAAAGCAATATGCTGCAGATGTAAAAATATGATTAAAGCCAGGACCTGGAAATACTCTCCGGATCTTCGAATGATCAAGAGCACAGTCGCTTCCTGTTCTTGAACAGAACTCATGCAATGGAAAATGTCATCCATCTCCCTCTCCATTTTTTTCCAATCTGAGATGTTCAATTTTATGCTCTAATTCTGTATCAGAGTGACAGGAACAAAATCTGTCAATGTCAGACAAACTGCGGATCCATAAGCGAACAACAAGTACCAGCTATCAATTCTCCTGTGAAAGGCAAACGAGTCTTAATTTCCTGGTGAGAGGGAATTGGGCATTCAAACTGTTTTGACGGGGAACTTTATGTCATTACTCCAGTACATAATGGAGAGACTGTACCTGAAACACTGGGTACAGAGCTCAAAAAAAGTCTAGAACATAGAACATAGAACAGCACAGCACAATAGAGGCCCTGCGACGAATATTGTTATGCCGACGTTTACACCTCGCCTAAGGCTATCTAATACCTTCATCCTACATATCTCTCTACTTTAAATTCCTCCATATGCTTATCTAGTAATGTATTGAACTTGACCAATGTACCTGACTCCACCACCACACCAGGCAGCGTATTCCACTCTCTGCGTAAAACAAAAATTTCCTCTGATCTCTCCATTGCACTTACCACCCATTACTTTAAAGCTATGCCCTCTTGTATTGAGCATTGGTGCCCTGGGAAACATGCGCTGGCTCTCCATTCTATCAATTCCTCTTAATATTTTGTACACCTCGATCATGTCCTCCTTCTCTCCAAAGAGTGAAGCCCTAGCTCCCTTAGGCCCTCCTCATAATGCATACACTCTAAATCAGGCAGCATCCTGTTAAATTCCTTCTGCAACATTTCCAACGGTTCCACATCCTTCCTATAATGAGGCGACCAGAACTGGACACGCACCCGAAGGGTGGATCTTTCCACAGTTCACTTTGAACAGAGTCTGAGCGAAGGGTCAGGAGTTGGTGGAGGGACAGGGCGTCTTTAAACCCGGGACCCGTCTACTTCAAAAACATATCAACTTCAGATCGTTTTCTGCAAACTGTTTCAGCAGTTCCTGAGGTTGAACGCAATGTCCTTTATTCATGGGCGATTTCTCTGTCCCAGTCTCTCTGCAGACCGGGCTGTTCCATATTCCAGGTGTCCGATGAACTGTTCACTTCAACAACAATCACTTTCTCGCTTTTACTTTTGTTTTATTCAAAGTTTCTCTTGTATTTGAAAAGCACGACGATGCTGGAGGAACTCCGCTGTCCAGGCAGCATCCGTGGATAAAAGCAACCGGCAACGTTTCGGATTCAGATCCTTTGGAAACAGAAATAAACATCTCTCCGTCGGGGAGTTTAACCCCGGTCTCCCGCGTGACAGGCGGTTTTACTGATCACTATACTAACAAGGAACCCAGGGAAGTGTGTGATATGTCAGTCGGTTGTCAGGGTACCGGAGGGTTCACAGTTCACCGCGGAGTTTGTTGGTCCACTGTTAAACCGGCGCCTTTCAGACACCCACCTCACCGCGTGACTGGAGGGGTCTCAGAATTCTCCAGCAATTGAGTATCTTACTGTGTCCAAGAACCGGTCGGAGGTGGGGTTCCCATTGGGGCCTAACTGCATGTGGTTGAAAAGGATATTTGTAATCAGGATTTATTTTCCCTTTTACTGATGACAGAGATAGGAAACGATTTATCGCTCTCCGACTATTCCAGGATCGACTCTCACATCGTTCCGATCCCGGGTGAATAATCACCGGGTTCTGTGTGACTCCGGTCTGTTGGATGGTGATGACATCAATTGGACTGAACAGGGACTGCGGCAGAGTGAGGAATGGCCCGTCAGAAAGCAGCTCGGAGACTGGTGATCGAGTCACAGAGTCAAACATCACTGGAGACGGTTCAGTACCCGAATGACCTGCACACTAGTGCAGTGATGGTGGTATAATGTTGAGCATAACTGCTTCCCAAGCAATTGACCCGGGTTAGATTCCCAGCCATCGCAGATTCCAGAGTTTTAATCTCCCAACATCGGGACTGTCACAATTAAACCTCTTAAAGAACAGCGATCTGTACTGGACTCGAGGTTTCGATTGGTCTACTCATGTTAATCCGCAGGTAACTTGCTGAATTCATGTAGTTTCATGAGTGAATGTAAGCGAGATCCCATCGCCGTTTCATTAATTATCGCTTACTTTGTGCAGGGCAGTGGGTCAGGGAAGCAATTCCCGTCCCTCATGGTTTTCTGGTAAATCGATTAACGGATCAGTGGAGATTCCTGCTCTCAATCTCTCCCGGATTCCCAAAACAAAATACATCACATGTGGTCGCCCCATTTCAGCAAGGATATGGAGGCTTCGGAAAGGGTGTTGGAAAGATTTACCAGGACGCTGCCTGAATTAGACAGTAGTAGCTATAAGGAGAGATTGGACAAACTTAGGTTGTTTTCTCTGGAGCGTTGAGGTCTGAGAACAGACGTGATGTAAGTTTAGAAAGCTATGAGAGGCCAAGATAGGCCAGGTAGGCAGATATATTTCCTCGGGTAGAAATTTCAAATACCAGAGGGCATGCGTTTAAAGTGAGAGAGGGTAAGTTTAAATGAGTTGTATGTAACAAGTGTTGATTCACAGAAACTGGGGAGCGTCTGGAACGGCCTGTCAGGTGCAGTAGTGGAAACAGATGCGACACTGTTGTTTCGCAGGCTGTTATATAGATAGGCACATGGATATACAGGGAATGGAAGGAGATGTGCAGGGATGGGGCATATGGATCATGTCAGTCAGAAGAGTTCAGCCTAATCCTGCATCGTGCTCAGCGCAGACATGATGGGCCAAATGGCCTGTCCCTGTGCTGTACTGTTGTAACTTCTATGATCCCAACATGTCCCAGATGACGTGTTCACACTGAGTGACGTCAGTCTGTTCACCCCCGGCTCCCTGTCTATATTTACCCCGTGCAATCCCTCCCCTCACTCCCCCTCAGTTCCGACACGGGATACACCCGATGCCTCTGCACTGACAGGTGTAATACAGGGTCACAGTGTCACACTGCACAGAAATGTCCACACTTAACATTTCCTTCTGTGCTAAAACCGTCGTCCACCACATGTCCCACAAACGTCTCTGCCTCAGCGATTTAAATGTTAATCTGGTTACTTCATCAATGTTGTGAGAGTTCCTGCCTCCGCCTCCCCCTCAGATCGTTCGGTACAGACACCAACCACCCTTCGGATGCAAACTTTCCTCAGACCGTCTCCAAACACCTTCCACCTGTCTTGGAACTGGACATTTCTGCCCGTCACCCGTCTGTCATCGTGGCTCCGTGTCCCCCCTTTCCAGGGGTAAAGCCGGCCTGTCCTGTGTGTGCCACAGCCCCGTCACGTGATGTGTTTGGTCTCAACCTGTCGGAGATGTTCCCCTTGTTCCCCCCACTGTCCACTCCCCACCTTCCCTGCTGCTGAACATTCACTTGTTCTCTCTCTGTCCTGGTTCTAATGACGGGTCCCGGCACTGAAACGTTAACTCACTTTCGATTTCCGCCTGACCTGCTGAGTGTTTCCAGCATTTTCTGTTCTATAGCAGAACACAGGTTCATACAGCAGATAACATTGTGTACTGGACCATAGCTGAGCACAACAGACACCGTCGTTCTCCCAACGAACCCGGCCACATGGAATAATGGAATGGAAGGAATCTTCATCTTGAAACGCGAGATTTTCATTCCAAGTAAAGTGAAATGTATATTGCGGGGATGTGTGATGTGACAGCGTCCTGTTGGGAAATGTTCAGCTGAAGTATAGCAGAGAATGGTGTCGATCCATCGACCTCTGGGTTATGGGCCCAGCACGCTTCCACTGCGCCACTCTGCTGTTGGGCAAGCAAGTTGCATCGTTCTGTATTCCTTCTTTTGTTCATCTTGCCGTTATCCTTCCCGACTCAACACAGTTTCATTTTGCTGACTTCTCTTATTTCCCCTCACTTACTACTTTATTTCTTCTCTCTCTCTTTCTCGCTTTCTCTCGTTCTCTCCTTTCTTCGGTCCTTACTTCTTGTCGCACACTGTTACCATCACTGTGCTGTCTGTTGCTCTCTCCCGGTCAGATATTCCCTTCCCAACATTTCAGCAATGACTGCATTTGACATTATCGAATTGTCTCTCTTTCTGCGGCCCTGCTGTCGGACATTCTGTTTCTCTTCCTCTGTGTCGTTTCCTCCTTCTTCTCAATGTACAGAGCAGAGGGCACGGTCTGTGCTGCCGTGGGGGATGACCCGGTGATACTTCAGTCACGCCTCAGGACACAACGCGATGGCTTCACCCACACCTGGTGGTGGCTCATTTTGTCCAAGCCCGAGGTCTCATTAACTTCACAAACCTATCACTGTAACTGCATAAATGAAGATTTCCTTCAGTGCTGAAACGCCAGCAGCTTACTTTGTCTCTTTGTGACCCTCCTGATGCAGTTTGTCGACCCGAAACGTCTACAGATCGTTTCCTCCCACAGATGATGCTTGACCCATTGAGTTCCTACAGCATAGAACATGGAACAGCGCAGCACAAGAACAGGCCCTTCGGTCTGCAATGTTGTGCCGAACTATTTAAATTAGTAATCAAGTACCCAAATTAACTCATCCCTTCTACCTACATAATGTCCATATCCTTCCATTTCCTGCACATCCATAGACATAGAAGAGCCCCTTGAACGCTTCTGTCGTATGTGCCACCACCACCACCACCGCAGGCAGCGCATTCCACGCTCCCACTAATTCCTGTGTTAAAAATAACCTAACACGCACTCCTCCTTTGAGCTCACCCCCACTGACCTTAAATGCATGCATTTTGGTATTCGACAAGGTAAAATTAAGAGGCGCATCTCTGGGAGTTGGCTATGCAATACTGATTTATCCATGTCAGATGTCACTTTCCCAGCTCTCTGTGGCTCGGCACAACATCGGGTTTGGATTTAACAGTCCGAGTCTGTTCTGAGGTCAGTCAGAATTCCTTGCAGGGACATGTTCTGGAAATGTTCAAAGTTCAAGATCACCATTATGGAGATGCTGGTTATTGAACCTGGGACCTCATACATGTAAAACATGCGTCTCTCACTGAGCTACATCCACACTGCTGCACCTTAATTTCAGAAGTTTGTTCTTTTCTGCGTCTCACTCTTTAAGCATAAAACAGAGATATTGGAAAACCGAGAACAAGGCTGGTATCTGCCATTCGGCCTTCCCGCTCCACAATTCAGTGTGAACATGGCTAATCATCCAAGTTCAAGCCCCTGTTCCGCGCTCTCCCCACACGACGTGAAACTCTTTTGGGGCAGAGCCTATTTATAATTAAATCAAAATAAGTCATGAGACCTGGCAAGTCCATTAGGTCCAAGGATCTCGTAGGATGAAACACACACATACTGCTGAAAGAGAAGGGCAATATCTGGGCACCCGGACGTGATACCCCGCAGGGAGGGCTAGCAATATGCCCAGTGAGGCAGAAGCTAGGTGCACCCGCCTCCGGACAGAGCAGTGTTACCAAGCTGACAATGACACGCTCAGCAATACTTGCCAGATCGCCAGCCTCCCTGGGTGGGCTCGAACCACCAACCTTTTGGTGAACAGACGAACGCGCGGACAGATTGTGCCACAGAGACACCCTCAAGCAAGCGAGAATAAATTGGCCTTTTCCGGGTTGGGAGGAGGTGACCAGAGATCGGTGCTGGGACAGGACAATTCACAACCTGCATCATTGATTTGGAGCAGACATTCACGGACAATATAACACAGAAAACGGTAAAAACACTCAGAACGTCGAGCAACATCTGTGGAGAGAGAAACAGAGGTAACGTTACTGGTCTGTAACAGGGTCACGAGTGACCAGAACCACTGCACCGTAAAGAATTTATAGGTCAACGTCCCAAATTCATAACGGAAGCATTGAAACGCAGTAAAAATGGTGTCATTTATTACAAAGAATGTTCACTCAGGGACCAAAAAGTCAACAGCCCCTGAAAATTACACCGGTTACTCCAGCCGGACCAGTTGCTCCCTCAGTCGACAGGATTCGAACCTGAGCGGCGAACCCCCAATTGATTTCCTAGTCCATCGCCTTAACCATACGGCCACGAATACCGCTCTCCCCACAGTCCGGAAGCCAGAAGGACATTGGCCATGGACTGGGATCGAGGAAGAAAATGGTTAAGAATTGTGACCATACCTATAGCTAATAGAAAAAAAAACCTCTCCAGCAAGACCAAGCAAGCAGCTAACTCACTAGATGGAGTGTTAAATACTTTGTTCCGGCTATTGATCTGTCCCGATCTGCTCGACTGTAGCGATACTGGGTGCAATAAACATCGAGGTGGAAGCTTGGTCTCAACAATGAGGTGTGATACCTGCCTTTGAATTTCTAGATTATAATTCAATTATAATAAACAATATGTGAGATGTCTGTATCGAGTTGACCGAAACTCGAGGCGCCGTATGCATTAAGTGTGCGTGACAATACTTGTATAAATTTCTGTCCACCCCTTTGTACCAGGAGAACTCGGGAAGCGACTCTTGATGAGAGCTGAAGAGCCTTCTCCTTAGCGGTGCACTGCTAATAAACGCGTTTTATCGAATCGACCTCGTGGCACTGTGTAACTTTACATCGGACAGCAGTGAGAATTGAATTACGGGACAACAGTGGGGGAGGGGGTGGGGGGGTGGTGTTCCATAGTAAGGGGAATAGATCGGAGCTGCTGTAACCGCAAACGAGATTCCTAGTTTGGTGTGTTTCCTTCCGGGTGCTACAGTCAGGGATGCCTCGCATCAGCTGCAGGGAATTCTAGAAGTGGAGGGTGAACAGCCAGTTATCGTGGTGCACGTAGTTACCAAAGATATAAGAAAAAAAAGCGACATCAGGTCGTACAACTCGAATTAATGTGGCGAGGAGTGAGATTTACTCGTAGGTCCTCAAAGCTGATAATCTCAGGATTAATTCCTATGCCACGTGCTAGACAGAGTTGGGATAGCACCATAGTTAGGGGGAATACGTAACTTGAGCAGTGGTGCTGCAGGGAGGTTTTCAGATTCCTGAGGCTGTGGATCCAGTACGAACTGGACGGTCTACACCTGGGCGGGACAGGGATCAATAACCCTTGGGGAATTATCTGCTGGTGCTGTTGGGGAGGGTTTAAACTAATATGTAAGGGGGATAGGAATCAATGCAGAAAGACAGAGGTAATCAAAACTGAGACCAGAGAAAACGTTAGAAAAGAGACAACTTAGATTGGACGAAAGAAAGGTCGAATGCAAAAGAAAAAAGTTACTAAATTCTTAAAGGATAATGACTATCAGCGCATTTTATCTCAATGTCCGTAGTATTCGAGACAAGGTCAGTGAACTTGTGGCAAAGATCAGTACAAAGGGGTATGACTTATAGCCCTTAGAGAAACGTGGTAACAGGGTGGAGATAATTGGGAATTTAATATTCAAGGGTATCAGGTGATTCGAAAGGATGGGCGGGAAGGTAAGGGTGGTGGGGTAGCACAATTAATTAAGAATGAGATCAGGTCTGCACTGAGAGGCAAAATGATATCTAAGGAACAGAATATTGAGTCCATCTGGGAGGAGATTAGGAATAGTACATGAAAAGTCACTGGTGGAAGTTGTCTGAAGGCCACTGAATAACATAACAATGGCACAGACAATAAATCAAGAAATATTTGATGCATGTGAGAATGCAACGGCAGTTGTCACGGGGGATTTTAGTTTCCACATAGATTGGGTGAATCAAGTTGGTCGAGGCAGTCTTGAGGAGGACTTCATGGAATGTATCCGTGATAGCTTTCTTGAATAGCATGTTCGTGAACCTGTCTTAGAACTGGCCCTGTGTAATAAGATAGGTAAAATTAATGATCGTGTAGTTAACGATTCTCTTGGAAACTGTGACCACAGTATTAATGAATTTTTCATGCAACTGGAGAGCGCAATATTTCGTTGTTAAACCAGTGCATTACACCTGAACAAGGGAGACTACAACAGGATGAGGGGAGGGAGGGGTTGACAAGCGTAGACTGGGAACAGCAGCTGCATGGTGGACCAGCTGAGGAACAGTGGGAGATTTTCAAATAAAATGTTCACGGTGATCAGAAGTGTATTCCAAACAAAAACAAGGAGAGTTAGGGTGGGGAGAGCCAGCCTTGGTTACCTAAGGAAACATAAGAAAGTATCTAGGTAAAACCTCATGCATACATGTCTCCAAGGGTAGCAGGAAACTGGAAGATTGGGAAAATACAAAGCAACAAAGAACCACTGAGCAGGCTAGAGTGAAAAGGAAGTGAAGTAAATTAGCACAAAACATAAAAGCAGATGGAAAAAAAACATTATATGAAGCTGAAAAAGGAAACTAAAGTGAACGTAGGTCCCTTGGAAGATGAGAAGTGGGAATTAATATTAGGTAATGTGGGAAGGACCGAAGAATTGAGCAACAGTTTTGTATCCGTCTTCACAGTGAAGGACGTGTCTAACATGCCAAAGAGAGATGTTTTGATGCGATGGGAGGCGAGGACTCGATACAGTCGCTGCCACAAACCAGGTAGTGATGATCAAACGCGTGGGCCGAAAGTTATACAAGTCCCCTGATCCTGATGACATGCATCCCAGGGTACAGAAAGAAATGTCGGAGGATATAGTGGACGCACCTGCGATAATTTATCAAAATCTCGGGACTCCGGGAAGGTCCAGTCAGACTGGAAGCCAGCGAATGTCACGCCACTGTTTAAAAAAGGATGTAAGAAAAAGGCATGTAACTATAGGCCAGTTAACTTAACGTCTGCAGTCGGGAAAATGCTTGAAGCTCTCAGTGAGGAAGAAATACCCAGACATATGGATAGAAATGGTTCCACCAGGCAGGCGCAACATTCATTCGGGAAGGGGAGATGTTGTTCGACAAGTTTATTGGAGTTCATTGAGGAAATAATGATCGCAGTTCATAGAGGGGAAAAGTTGGATGTGGATACTTGGATTTACGGAACGCGTTCGATAAGGTGCCGCATAAAAGTCTCACCATAAGATAAATATGCATGGAGTTGGGGGTAATGTATTCTCATGGATAGAGAATTGGCTGTCCAATAGGAGGCAGAGAATTAGGATAAATAGGTATAACTAGGTTGACAATAGTGGTGAGCGGGTGTCGCAGGGGTCGGTGCTGAGCACGCATCTTTTCACGATATAGATTGGAAGAGGGGACCGAGCGTAGCGTATCTAATTTTGCCGATGGCACTAAATTGAGTGGAAAAGCAAATTGTGCCGAGGATGCGAAGAGTCTGCAGAGAGATATAGACAGGTTCAGTAAATGCTCCACGGTTTGTCAGATGGAGTACAATGTTGGCAAATGCGGGGTCGCTCTCCTTGATGGGAAAATAGAAGATCAGATTATTATTTAAGTGGTGAAAGATTGCACAATGCTGTTGAGCAGTGGGGCTTGGAATGGTTTGTGCCTTAATCGCAGAAGGTTGGTTTGCAGATGCACCAGGTTACCAAGAAGGCAAATGGTATGTTGGTCTTCATTTTCAAAGTGATTGAATTTAAGAGCAGGGACGTAATGTTGTAACTGTACAGGATACTGGTGAGGCCGCACCGGGGTTACTGCGTTCAGTTCTGGTCTCCTGAACTGAGGAACGATATTCTGCCCTTGGGGGCGGTGCAGAGGAGGTTCACCAGGTTGATTACCGAGCTGAGGGGTTAACCTATGAGGAAAGATCGAGTCGCCTGTGACTATACTTGCTGGAATTCAGAAGAATGATAGGGGATCATACAGAAACACATATAGTAATGAAAGGGATAGATGAGTAGAGGCAGGAAAGTTGTTTGCGTTATTGGGTGAGACTAGAACGAGGGGACACAGCTTCACGATTCGGGAAGATAGATTTCGGACAAAGATGAAGAGAAACTGCTTTTTCTTCCCCAGAGACTCGTGAATCTGTGGAATCCTCTGCCCAAGGAAATAGTAGAGACTGCCTCATTAAATGGATATAAGGCAAAATCAGACAGATCTTTACGTAACAGGGGAATTAAAGGGTTATGGGGGAAAGACAGGTGGGTGCAGTCGACGGACAGATTAGCCATGAACTTATTGAATGGAGAGCAGGGTTGATGGGCCAGATGCACTCCTGCTGCTCCTATTTCTTATTCAGTATCTTTATGCGGATATAGAGATAGAGGAAGAGATAGAGATACAGTTGGAGATCGAGAGGTAAAAACATGGATCCGTTCAGTTTTGTAAACTCGCAGACGATACGAAGATTGCGATGTTGTTGAGAGTGCACTCCCACAATAGCAAGTACTCTCTGTTCTATTTAGATGAAGAAACACACACACACACACACACACACACACACACACACACACACACACACACACACACAAACACACACTCCTGTACCATGTCTGAAAGGGGCATTCATCAAATAGTAACCTAATCCGTAACAGGAGGCAGCCGGTATATTTTACACAACCATTGCGAACTATCTAAATACCAGAGGGCAAGCATTTAAGGTGAGGGGATAAAATCAACTGAGACATGCATAAGAATGGTCTTAGAGGGATATGTCGGAGGAAGGGGTTAGATAGTCTTCGAGGAGGTTTAAAGTTCTGCACAACATTGTGGGCCGAAGGGCCTGCGACTGTGATGTACTGTTCTGCATTCTATTTTCTATGACGGCCCTTCTTCTCTCAGAGTAATTCAACTGTATGAAGGTTCTACCCCGAAAGCTGTGGATGCTGAGGAATTGTATGCATTTAAGGCTGACAAATACTTGCACCTCAAGGGACCCAAGAGTATGGGGGGCATCTTCAGGAAAACGTATATCTGATTCTTGATTCATCAGCACTGACCAGAAATGGATAGTAAATTTCTAAGAAGCTGGTTGTGGGGTGCAGGTGCTTTTGTTTTTTTATTGCCGGACTTTCTCAAACAAGGAGAACCAAAAATCAGAATGTACGTTCTCGATTTTCTCCGACACTGAAGTCTGCAGAGCAATGACAACTTCAACAGGTTCGGTTAATCTCAGATCTTTTCACCACCACAAGTGTCACAAACCAGCAACAAAAGAAACACACTGAGCATGATTCAGTGTTAAAAACTATTTTATTAATCACTACTTATGATAATACGTAAAATAAAAGTAAAAATGTTAGTATGTTAGAATTCAAAAATGTTAAACCTCGAACGTTAACCCCAAAACTAAACTCTTCGTGTGTGTGTGTGACAAAGTCCAAAACTCCCAGTTCCAGAATGGTTCTTAAAGTTCAGTTCCGCAAGCCATAAGGTGAAACATGAGCAAGGGCTTCTTCAACAACCACCGTTGTCTGAAGATAAGATGTAGATGTAGAAAAACAGAGAGAGTACATACGAAATCCAAATGTTCCACGATGGAACCCAAACGACACTTCAGTGTTTACTCGGTAGTGACTTCCTCACCCCGAAAAGCATCCGAACCGTGGTCGTCCACATACAAATACCTGATTCCTTCTACAGGTCAGCAACAAAGTGAACTCCACCGGATTACTTCCAACTTCCATACGTGGATTTCAGTGGCAAACACAGTTATTGTTTCTCATCCATCGATAGAGAAAACAAGCAGGCTGGTGTCTCTCTCCCTTCTCTCTCTCTCTCTTCTTCTTCTTCTTCTTACTTCTTCAACAACGTCATTACGTCCTTTATCTTCTATTGACGTAAGCACGCCCCACACACACATACACACACACTCTCTATCTTAAAGGGACTTTCACTGTCCATAACACCTCCCACCTAAAAAAAATTTTCCCCAAGAAAAATTTTAACCGCGCATAGAGTTAGTAATGTTAATAATTATCACGCTACACAACTACAGACTATCAGATTAGTACAGATACATGTTTCCCATTTAACATCGGGAAAGACAATCAGCAATCACATTATCTTTGCCTTTAATGTGAGTTATCATGAGATCAAACTCTTGCAAAATTAAACTCCAGTTTAACAGCCTTCTGTTCTTGTTTTTGACTCGGCTCAGAAACACCAATGGGTTATGATATGTATACACAGTCAATGGTTTCTGAGCAGTGCAAACATATACACTGAAATGTTGCAAGGCTAAAACAAGCGACAGTAATTCTTTCTCTATGGTGGAATAATTCTTTTGATGCTCATTAAATTTCTTTGAAAAGTAAGCTACAGGATGGTCAATATCATCAAGGTCACCCTTCTGCAACACCACAGCTCCTGCAGCTTCATCACTGGCATCTACTGCTAATGAAAATGGTTTTTCAAAGTCAGGTGTTCTGAGCACAGGATGGTAACATAAAATGGCTTTCAGCTTCTCAAATGCTTCTTGACAAGAATCTGTCCAAACAAACTTTACTCCCTTCTTCTGAAGATTAGTTAGGGGAAGAGCAATATCAGCAAAATTTTTACAAAATTTTCGATAATATCCAACCATTCCCAAAAATCTTCTAACAGTCCTCGTACCTGTGGGAATAGGGAACTCAAATATTGCTTGAACTTTTGCCTGAACAGGAGCTTGCTTGCCTTGACCTACAACATAACCAAGATACGTCACAGTGGCATGGCCAAATTCACTTTTAGCCAAGTTAACTGTAAGGTTAGCCTTGGGAAGTCTTTCAAACAACCTTTCTAACGCAGAGATGTGATCCTCCCATGTATCATTCCCAGTCACTAAGTCGTCAATGTAGGCATCTGTATGTTTTAACCCATGAATCACTGAATTAATTATTCTTTGAAATGTTGCCGGAGCATTTTTCATTCCAAATGGCAAAACATTGTATTCATACAATCCAGAAGGGGTTACAAAGGCTGAAATCTCTCGTCCTCTATCTGTTAATGGAACACACCAGTACCCTTTTAATAGGTCAATCTTTGTAAGAAATTTTGCCTTTCCCACTCTATCTATGCAATCATCCACCCTAAGAATAGGGTAAGCATCTGACTTTGTTACAGCATTCACTTTCCTGTAATCTGTGCAAGATCTAACAGTTCCATCAGGTTTAGGTACAATAACACAGGGCGAACTCCAATTTGAAGTAGAATGTCTAATAATATCATTTTCCAACATGTACTTTATTTCCTGATCAACAAGTTTACTTTTCTCTACATTCATTCGATATTGGTGTTGTTTGATTGGTTTTGCATCCCCAACATCAACATCATGGGTAATTATCGATGTTCTGTTTGGAACATCTGGGAACAGATTTTTAAATTTTAAAATTAATTCTCTCATCTGTTGTTTTTGTGAAACGTGTAAATGGTCCAACTACGCTTCAAGGTTCTCCAGGATATTTTGGTTTTTTAGTTTCGATGGAACAATATTTGGTCTAAATTGGCCTTCCTCAACATCAACATCAGGCATTCTAGAAACAACCTTTACACCATCCACCAAGGCCACAACTGAATCCCTCTCATAATAAGGTTTTAGCATGTTTACGTGACAGAGTTGTGTTTTCTTGCGTCTATCTGGTGTTTTGATTATATATGTTAGATCAGTCACTCGAGATTCAATAACATAGGGTCCAGAAAAACGAGCTTGCAAGGGATTATTTTGGCTAGGGAAAAATACCAATACCTTTTGCCCCACTGCGAATGTCCTAGGCCGAGCACGTCTATCAAAATATGTCTTCATTCTTATCTGGCTTGTTTTCAGATTCTCTCTCGCTAGCTGGCAGACTCTCTCCAACCGAGTTTTAAATTTTTGGACATAGTCCAACAGACTCAAGTGAACTTCCTCATTAACCCATTGCTCTCTTAACAACTCCAAAGGTCCTCTCACCCTATGTCCAAACACAAGCTCAAACGGACTAAATCCTATTGACTCCTGGATCGATTCTCTAACGGCAAACAAAAGTAAATGGATACCTTCGTCCCAATCCTTGGTGTTTTCAAAGCAATAAGTCTTCAGCATATTTTTGAGAGTAGAATGAAATCTCTCCAGAGCTCCTTGAGATTCTGGGTGATATGCAGATGATACAATCTGCTTTGCTCCCAGCTCATAGACTATTTGTTGAAAAATCTTTGACATAAAATTACTACCTTGATCAGATTGGATTTCTTTTGGCAAACCAAACAAGGTAAAACATTTTACAAGAGCCTTTGACACCGTCTTGGCCTTAATATTTCTAAGGGGTATTGCCTCTGGAAATCTAGAAGTGGCACACATGGTGGTTAACAAATACTGATTTCCAGTCTTAGACTTTGGTAATGGACCAACACAGTCCACAATCACCTTCGAAAAGGGTTCACCAAAAGCAGGAATTGGTTTCAAAGGAGCCACAGGGGGTTTTTGATTTGGTTTACCTACCATCTGACATGTGTGGCAGGTTCGACAAAACATCACCACATCTTTTCTCAAACCAGGCCAATAGAATTGTTTCAAGATCTTCCCTACAGTTTTATTCACACCAAAATGACCACCCAAAGGCATACTGTGGGCCAGGTTTAAAATCTCATCCCTATAAACTTTTGGAACAACAACCTGATGAATAACTTCCCATTCCTCAGTAACAGAAACATGAGGAGGTCTCCATTTCCTCATTAACACTCCATTTTTGACATAGTATCCAGTTGGCACTTTTTCAATCTCCTCACATGAGAGAGCTTTTTCTTTCAATTCTGTCAACTCAGGGTCCTTTGTCTGTTCCACCATAAAATCCTTCCTCGACAAAGACAAATCTTTAAATTCAGGCTCACTATAAGGATGTTGATCCTCCAGTGAAGACAGAAAAGTCTCAGATAAGGCATTATAATTTTCTTCCTGTTTAGGACTGTCACAAGGAACTACATCAGACTGCACCGGACTGTCTGTCTTGGCTAATTCTCTAGCTCTAGCTCGAGTCACCGCACATGATGGGTAAACATCTGGATCATCCTCAGACTCATCAATCCTTGGTTTGGTTGTTAACCGTACCACAGGATCACTTTCTCCATTTGCAAGGTCATTTCCCAATAACAAAGAAACTCCTTCCACTGGCAAACTAGGTCTTATCCCTATCTCGACTGGTCCTTCTACGAACTTTGACTTTAAAATCACCCTGTGAAAAGGGACAGAAATGGTCTCACCTGTAACGCCTCGTACTAGATTTACTTCACCAGTGTCACTTTCTTCACCAAAATTTAAAACACTGTCCAGCAAGAGAGATTGACTAGCCCCAGTATCTATAAGAATTTTCACTGGCACCTGGGGTGACTCATCATTCAGTGAAACAAAACCCTCTGATACATACGAACGGAATTCTTTTCTCACCTCCTCCAACTTTTTCACTTTTACCTCTTGCAAGGACTGGTCTTTAACAGCATTTCCTGAACCTTTTTGATTTTTAATTGCCTGAAAGCAAGCATTGGGCCCAGCTTCCTTGTTTTTCTTCAAAAGGGCACAATTAGATATCACGTGGCCAGGTTTCCTACAGTAATAACAAGTACGCTCAACAGGTTTCTCCAGCCCTGGCTTCTTTTCGTCCTTTCCTTTTTGATTACCTCCCAATTTAATCTCTGGTTTACCTGGATTGTCTTTGTAACTCTTTTGAAAGGTTTTAGGTTGTCCCCATTTGGATTTATGGGTTAAAGCATAATCATCTGCCAACCTAGCAGTTTCTTGTAAAGTTTCCACTGCCTTTTCATTTAAATATGTTGTTAATTCAGCTGGAACACATCTTTTAAAGTCTTCCACTAGTATCAATTCTGTCAATTTATCATAATCCCCATCTACATTTTTAGCCAGGCACCATCGTTCAAAACATATTCTCTTTCCATTGGCAAATTCCATATAAGTCTGATCTGCAGATTTCCTCAAGTCTCTGAATTTTTGTCTATAAGCCTCAGGGACCAATTCATAGGCCTTCAATATAGCTTGTTTTACCTTGGTATAATCAGCTGCATCCTCAACAGACAAAGCAGAATAAGCTTTTTGAGCTTTACCTTTAATCACACTCTGTACCATAAGAGCCCATCCTTTCCTTGGCCAGTTTGAACTCACAGCAACCTTTTCAAAATGTTGGAAATACTGATCAACCTGATCTTCTTCAAACGGAGGGACTAATCGAACCTCCCTGCTGGCTGAAAAACCTTCATCAGAATCAGATTCCGAACTCCTACGCTTCATTTGTAACTCATGCTGCCTCTCTTTCTCTTCGTTATCCAGATCCATCTGCTTCATTGCTAGATCAGCCTCTATCATCATCTGAGTTAGCTTTTGTTCGGCCTCTAATTTCTTTTGTTCTCGTTCAGCTTCTAATTTATTTTGTTCTCCTTCGGCCTCTAATCTCTTTTGCTCTCGTTCAGCCTCTATCTTTGCCAGCTGCACCTGTGCCTCAGAAATTGCTATTTCACTGCCAGGAAACTGTTTTAACACTTCCTTCTCAAACACCTTCTTTTCCACATAATGGCCAGCTATCAATCTCTGAATATCTGCCTTTCTCATAGACTGCTTTACTTCTGTAAGGTTTAACCTTGTAGCAATCTTCATCAAATCATCCTTTTTCGCCACCTCCAATCCCTTTTGGGTTGGTGACTCCAAAAATGCCTTAATATCCATTGCTGCTGGTTTCCACACACACAAGCCAATTAAAAAGAATTTATCAGACCTCCCTCAAAAATCTTTGGATTGAATCTCGAACAAATCTCGTCAATCTGGGGTACAATCCCAGACGACACTCGTTAACCTTGGGAACTAGCCCGGACCAGCCCCCAATTTTGTCACCAACCAGCAACAAAAGAAACACACTGAGCATGATTCAGTGTTAAAAACTATTTTATTAATCACTACTTATGATAATACGTAAAATAAAAGTAAAAATGTTAGTATGTTAGAATTCAAAAATGTTAAACCTCGAACGTTAACCCCAAAACTAAACTCTTCGTGTGTGTGTGTGACAAAGTCCAAAACTCCCAGTTCCGGAATGGTTCTTAAAGTTCAGTTCCGCAAGCCATAAGGTGAAACATGAGCAAGGGCTTCTTCAACAACCACCGTTGTCTGAAGATAAGATGTAGATGTAGAAAAACAGAGAGAGTACATACGAAATCCAAATGTTCCAGGATGGAACCCAAACGACACTTCAGTGTTTACTCGGTAGTGACTTCCTCACCCCGAAAAGCATCCTAACCGTGGTCGTCCACATACAAATACCTGTTTCCTTCTACAGGTCAGCAACAAAGTGAACTCCACCGGATTACTTCCAACTTCCATACGTGGATTTCAGTGGCAAACACAGTTATTGTTTCTCATCCATCGATAGAGAAAACAAGCAGGCTGGTGTCTCTCTCCCTTCTCTCTCTCTCTTCTTCTTCTTCTTCTTACTTCTTCAACAACGTCATTACGTCCTTTATCTTCTATTGACGTAAGCACGCCCCACACACACATACACACACACTCTCTATCTTAAAGGGACTTTCACTGTCCATAACACAAGTCTTCCATGAAAATTGATGGTGCAAGAGGCCTTGCACAAATTGGTTTAGGGGACATGGTCTTATAAAGGACGACTTGGGCAGAGAATAGATGAAAAGAAAGCGAGAGGTTTGACTCATAGAACATAGAACGGTAGAGCACAATACAGGCCCTTCGGCACACAATGTTGTGCCGAACCTTAAACCTCGGCGAATACTATCTAACCCCTTCCTCCCACATATCCCTCTATTTTAAATTCCTCCATATGCTTTTCTAGTAATCTCTTGAATCTGACCAATGTACCTGCCTCCACCACCGCAACTGGAAACGCACACGATGCCCCAACCATTCTCTGGGTAAAATACTTTCCTATCATATCTCCCTTGAACTTCCCATTCATTACTTTAAGCCATGCCCTTTTGTATTGAGCATTGGTGCCCAGTGAAAGGGGCGCTGGCTGTCCACTCTATCTATTCCTCCTACTATTTTCTATACCTCTATCATGTCTCCTCTCATCCTCCCGCTCCAACGAGTAAAGCCCAAGTTCTATTATTCTCTCCTCATAATGCATACTCTCTAATCCAGGCATCATCCTGGTAAATCGCCTCTGCACCCTTTCAACGCCTCCACATCCTTCATATAATAAGGCGACCAGAACTGGACACAGTACTCTAAGTGTGGTCGAACCAGAGTTTTGTAGAGCTGAATCATTACCTCGCGGCTCTTAAACAGGATCCATCGACTTATGAAAGCTAACATCCCATAAGCTTTCTTAACTACCCTATCGTCCTGTGAGGCAACTTTCAGGGATCTCTGGATATGGACCCCCAGATCCCTCTGCTCCTCCACACTATCAAGGATCCTGCCATTAACTTTGTGTTCTGCCTTGGAGTTTGTCCTTCCAAAGTGTACCACCTCACACTTGTCCAGATTAAACTCCATCTGCCACTTCTCAGTTCAGCTATGCATCTTATCAATGTACCTCCGCAATCTTCGACAATTCTCTACACCATTCACTACACCCACAACCTTTGTGTCGTCTGCAAACTTACCAACCCACATATCTACCCCGTCATCCAACTCATGCAACAAATCACGAAAAACAGAGGTTCTACAACCTATCTTTGTGGGACACCGCTAGTCACAGCCCTACAAACTGAATGCACTCCCTCCACCACAACCCTCTGTTTTCAACAAGCAAGTCAATTCTGAATCCATTGGTCAAACTACCCCGGATCCATGCCCTCTGACCTTCTGAAGTGTCATCCCGAAATCAATTTTCCCTATTCGTCCGCTGTAATTAACACAGTGCCACGAGGTCGATTCAAACAAATAACTTTATTAGCAGCGCACCGCTAGGAGAATTCTCTTCAGCACTCACTAAGAGTCGCTTCCCGAGTTCTCTCCTAACAAAGGGCAGACAGACATTTATACAGGAATTCTCACGCACATCTCATGCAAACGGCGCCGCGAGTTTCGGTCAAGCAATAGAGATCCCGAGACAGCTATCACACCTTTTGTCTTAGTATAATTGAATTATAATCAAGGCTTTCAAAGGCAGGTATCACCCTTCATTGTTCAGACCAAGTCTTCACCTCGATGTTAATTACACTCAGTATCGCCACCGCCTGACATATCGGAATGGTTAGTTACCCGAAACAAAGGCAGTTAAGATGCTTAACATGCCAACCTAACTAGTGGGTCAGCAGCTTGCAAGTCCTTGCTAAAGAAATATAAATGCATGTGTGTGTGTATATATATATATATATATATATATATATATATATATATATATATATATATATATATATATATATAGATATATATATATAGATATATATAGATAGATAGATAGATAGATAGATATATACATATATAGATATATATAGATATATCTATAGATATATATAGATATATTGTTTGCCAGTTATAGGTATGGTTGCGATTTTTAACCCTTCACTTCCTCATTCCCTCCTTTTTATCATTTCAAGATAAACTAGAGCGGCGCTGAGAACGGGACCAAAAGCTTATTAATAAGGACCTTACAACAGGTATTTAGACAGGCCAGCACCACACAGCATACTATTATAATCACGATTAGTCCCACAGCTCCATGCAGCAGGTATGATGCCCACGACCCCCCTAGCAGCCATCCCAACCAGCTTGTCCCTCCTGTATATCCCTGTCCAAAACTATCTACGTGCGTCTGAATGTCCTGAATGGCATGGGAGATGTTGTAGGACTCATCTCTCAAGTTGGTGATACATTTGTCCCCAACTATAGCACATACTCCTCCTTGCTGAACCAACTGGTAGTCCACAGCATACCGGGTCTGCTGGGCATAAAGTCGAAGCTCTGCCAGTTCCTGGTTCGCTGCCTTCAGGCCCTCCATAGTACTGTTTCCCAGTGCAGCCAGTCCACAAATAAGGTAGTTCCGGTTTTTTGCGGCTATAGTTCCTGCCGAACCCCCTAGAGAGAGAGTACTCAGGAATCCATGGCCTAACGATGCTAAGGGAGATCCCAATGAAATAGGTTCCCACCAATCCTCACAGAACTCCTCACTAACTGACAGCACCGCAAGTCTTCGTCGGACATGAGCCTTCTGAGGGCAGGGGACCGTGAGCGGCCCGATCGTTCCTATTGCAAACCAGGCTGGCAGAGTGGGGTTGGCTGTAGTGTAAGTGCCATTAAAGCGGAACACATACCCTTCCTTAGCCCGGTAGCAGGTTTACATTACCCGATTGCTGTCGACTGGGCATTTGGAAATACCAAGAGATCCCAGCAACATTTCTCCCATGCTCCCTCAGATCATTCTCCCTTGTTAGCCATTATAAAGAGACATTAGACAATCTCACGTGGGTCCCGTTCCCCTTCCCACAAACCCATCGCTCTCCTTCAAGTAACGTAGCACACCTAGTGGCAGCGCACTCACAGCTAAACCACCCCCCTTTAAACCCGCAATTCCTCTCTGTACAGGTAGTAGCGGCACATGATATCGTATGCTGTACAATCGCTAGCCTACAACCCCACCCTGTGCCGGTGAAGCAGCGGGGTAAGGACTGGTGGTGGGTTGTACTACCAGGTCCTGTTACTGTTCCCTGCAAGCATTTACCCGGTAGCCCCCTCCTGTAAGTTCCCGTCTGCCCAACACACTTTGTTTTTGAAAATTCATACTTTGAGAGGACCCTGGGGCTCCAGCTTGTTGTGGCTACAAATAGACCTTCCACTGACTCTGCCAAGGGGTAACAAACGGTGCGATTCCCATGTAGCTGCATATGTATGTTGTAACACAAATTATCCTCTAACGCCCAAACAAGAGTACTGGTAATGGTGAGGAGTCCGAATTTAAAAAGTATCAGCTTTCCTCCGGTGGCCATCGTTTACAGTCGCTCAGATGAATCCAACGTTCCTGGCCTTTTACTTTCACGGCTGTCGGTGTTTGGAGTTGTATCTGGAAGGGGCCTTTCCAACGAGGTCCCAGTTTAGGGCGCTGCCAATCCCGTATCAGTACCGAGTCTCCGACTTCTAGGTCAGGCAATTCGGTGTTCTGCCCTTCAGGTGGTTTAAGGGCACTCTCCACCTGCGAATGAAAAAACTTTAAAGAGGACGTAAGTTGTCTGATATACCTTTGTAGTTCATCCCCCATGATATTAAGGTCAACCTGTGTGGGGGGTTTGGTGGCGGCGTCCCATGGGGTTCTTCCCGGTGTTACGGACTCAGTGAAAGTCCCTTTAAGATAGAGAGTGTGTGTGTATGTGTGTGTGGGGCGTGCTTACGTCAATAGAAGATAAAGGACGTAATGACGTTGTTGAAGAAGAAGAAGAAAAAAAAGAGAGAGAGAGAGAGAAGGGAGAGAGACACCAGCCTGCTTGTTTTCTCTATCGATGGATGAGAAACAATAACTGTGTTTACCACTGAAATCCATGTATGGAAGTTGGAAGTAATCCGGTGGAGTTCACTTTGTTGCTGACCTGTAGAAGGAAACAGGTATTTGTGTGTGGACGACCACGGTTCGGATGCTTTTCGGGGTGAGGAAGTCACTACCGAGTAAACACTGGTGTCGTTTGGGGTTCCATCGTGGAACATTTGGATTTCGTATCTACTCTCCCTATGTTCTCTACATCTACGTCTTATCTTCAGACAACGGTGGTTGTTGAAGAAGCCCTTGCTCATGTTTCACCTTATGGCTTGCGGAACTGAACTTTAAGAACCATTCCGGAACTGGGAGTTTTGGACTTTGTCACACACACACACGAAGAGTTTAGTTTTGGGGTTAACGTTCAAGGTTTAACATTTTTGAATTCTAACATACTAACATTTTTACTTTTATTTTACGTATTATCATAAGTAGTGATTAATAAAATAGTTTTTAACACTGAATCATGCTCAGTGTGTTTCTTTTGTTGCTGATTTTGTGACAAAATTGGGGGCTCGTCCGGGATAGTTCCAAAGATTAACGAGTGTCATCTGGGATCGTTCCCCAGATTGACGAGATTCGTTCGGGATTAAATCCAAAGATTGTTGAAAGAGGTCTGATAAATTCTTTCTAATTGGCTTGTGTGTGTGGAAACCAGCAACAATGGATACATTTCTGAAAAAACCCTCTCCTGGAGGATTGCAGGGGATGAGGAAGCCTGATTTGGTGAAAATTGCTGCAGAGTTACATCTTGAGGCAGTAACGCCATTTATGAGGAAGGCAGATATTCAGAGACTGATAGCTGGCCATTTTGTGGAAAAGAAGGTGTTTGAGGAGGAAGTGTTAAAATAGTTTCCTGGCAGTGAAATAGCAATTTCTGAGGCACGGGTGCAGCTGGCAAAGATAGAGGAAGGGAAACTAAAAAAACAAAATATCATGGAGAACCTTGAAACGAAGTTGGACCATTTACAAGTTTCACAAAAACAACAGATGAGAGAATTAATTTTAAAATTTAAAAATCTGTTCCCAGATGTTCCAAACAGAACATCGATAATTACCCATGATGTTGATGTTGGGGATGCAAAACCAATCAAACAACACCCATATCGAATGAATGTGGAAAAAAGTAAACTTGTTGATCAGGAAATCAAATACATGTTGGAAAATGATATTATTAGACATTCTACTTCAAATTGGAGTTCGCCCTGTGTTATTGTACCTAAACCTGATGGAACTGTTAGATTTTGCACAGATTACAGGAAAGTGAATGCTGTAACAAAGTCAGATGCTTACCCTATTCCTAGGGTGGATGATTGCATAGACAGAGTGGGAAAGGCAAAATTTCTTACAAAGATTGACCTATTAAAAGGGTACTGGTGTGTTCCATTAACAGATAGAGGAAGGGAGATCTCAGCCTCTGTAACCCCTTCTGGATTGTATGAATACAATGTTTTACCGTTTGGAATGAAAAATGCTCCGGCAACATTTCAAAGAATGATTAATTCAGTGATTCATGGGTTAAAACATACAGATGCCTACATTGACGACTTAGTGACTGGGAATGATACTTGGGAAGATCACATCTCTGCGTTAGAAAGGTTGTTTGAAAGACTTTCCAAGGCTAACCTTACAGTTAACTTGGCTAAAAGTGAATTTGGCCATGCCACTGTGACGTATCTTGGTTATGTTGTAGATCAAGGCAAGCAAGCTCCTGTTCAGGCAAAAGTTCAAGCGATATCTGAGTTCCCTATTCCCACAGGTACGAGGACTGTTAGAAGATTTTTGGGAATGGTTGGATATTATCGAAAATTTTGTAAAAATTTTGCTGATATTGCTCTTCCCCTAACTAATCTTCTGAAGAAGGGAGTAAAGTTTGTTTGGACAGATTCTTGTCAAGAAGCATTTGAGAAGCTGAAAGCCATTTTATGTTACCATCCTGTGCTCAAAACACCTGACTTTGAAAAGCCATTTTCATTAGCAGTAGATGCCAGTGATGAAGCTGCAGGAGCTGTGTTGTTGCAGAAGGGTGACCTTGATGATATTGACCATCCTGTAGCTTACTTTTCAAAGAAATTTAATGAGCATCAAAAGAATTATTCCACCATAGAGAAAGAATTACTGTCGCTTGTTTTAGCCTTGCAACATTTCAGTGTATATGTTTGCACC
Organism: Pristis pectinata; assembly: GCF_009764475.1. NCBI lineage: Eukaryota > Metazoa > Chordata > Chondrichthyes > Rhinopristiformes > Pristidae > Pristis > Pristis pectinata. Next base: position 2,661,268 of record NC_067421.1, on the reverse strand, counting down.
GCTCAGAAACCATTGACTGTGTATACAGATCATAACCCATTGGTGTTTCTGAGCCGAGTCAAAAACAAGAACAGAAGGCTGTTAAACTGGAGTTTAATTTTGCAAGAGTTTGATCTCATGATAACTCACATTAAAGGCAAAGATAATGTGATTGCTGATTGTCTTTCTCGATGTTAAATGGGAAACATGTATCTGTACTAATCTGATAGTCTGTAGTTGTGTAGCATGATAATTATTAACATTACTAACTGAATGCGCGGTTGAATTTTCTTGGGAAATTTTTTTTTTAGGTGGGAGGTGTTGCGGACTCAGTGAAAGTCCCTTTAAGATAGAGAGTGTGTGTGTATGTGTGTGTGGGGCGTGCTTACGTCAATAGAAGATAAAGGACGTAATGACGTTGTTGAAGAAGAAGAAGAAAAAAAAAGAGAGAGAGAGAGAAGGGAGAGAGACACCAGCCTGCTTGTTTTCTCTATCGATGGATGAGAAACAATAACTGTGTTTGCCACTGAAATCCATGTATGGAAGTTGGAAGTAATCCGGTGGAGTTCACTTTGTTGCTGACCTGTAGAAGGAAACAGGTATTTGTGTGTGGACGACCACGGTTCGGATGCTTTTCGGGGTGAGGAAGTCACTACCGAGTAAACACTGGTGTCGTTTGGGGTTCCATCGTGGAACATTTGGATTTCGTATCTACTCTCCCTATGTTCTCTACATCTACGTCTTATCTTCAGACAACGGTGGTTGTTGAAGAAGCCCTTGCTCATGTTTCACCTTATGGCTTGCGGAACTGAACTTTAAGAACCATTCCGGAACTGGGAGTTTTGGACTTTGTCACACACACACACGAAGAGTTTAGTTTTGGGGTTAACGTTCAAGGTTTAACATTTTTGAATTCTAACATACTAACATTTTTACTTTTATTTTACGTATTATCATAAGTAGTGATTATTAAAATAGTTTTTAACACTTAATCATGCTCAGTGTGTTTCTTTTGTTGCTGGTTTGTGACACCGGACGCCCATAGACGATTTCGGCAGCCGATACCCCGGTGGCCGAGTGGGGGTGATTCTCATATGGTATAATGCTAAGGGGAGATCCTTCAACCAGTTTAGACCTGTCTCTGACACTAATTTGGTTAGTTTATTCTTAAGGGTGCTGTTAGCTCTCTCTACTACACCCGCTGCTTGAGGATGGTAGGTGCAGTGGAACTGCTGTTCGATATGCAGTGCCTCGCACAATTCCTTATTTATATTCCCTATGAAGTGGGGGCCATTGTCAGAACTTATCCGTCGGGGTACCCCAAACCTTGGTCTAACCTCTGCAAGTAATAACTTTACCACCGTTGAGGCCTTATTGTTATGGTTGCAAAAACTTCAATCCATCTACAAAATACATCAACAATAACGAGGCAGTACTTGTAGCAACGTACACGCGGTAATTCAATAAAGTCGAGTTCTACACATTGAAAAGGACCCCCTGGCAAGGGGGTTATACCTGGGGTGCACTTCACACCTTTCCCAGCATCGGTTTGTTGGCATATCAAACACGACCGTAATTTGCCTCGTGCTGCTTCCCCCAATCTGGGGTGCCACCAGGTACGTAGTAAAATGTTACTCATTCCCTCCTTGCCAAGGTGGGTGTCAGAATGTAGGCAGTCAATAAGCATCGGTAACAAAGAATCAGGTATACATACTTGACCGACTGGAGTAACCCAGAGCCGTGTAACGCAGAGTGCGTACACCCGTGCGCCTTCCACATTTGTTTCTCTGAGTCAGGGGCGTCCCCCTGCCAGTGCTGCACAGTGACCATGTCTGGGGTGCCCGGCGTTTCTATCTTTGGCTTGCAAACAGCTGCTTGTTTTTCCATGGTGGAAACGATTTTAGACCCCTGGCGTGCTGCCAATTTCGCTTCTGTATCTGCCCTGTTATTGCCCTGGGTTATTAGGGAGGCATCTGAAAGATGAGAGGAGCATTTCATGATGGCAAATTTGTTTTGGAGGAGGATGAATTTCGAAAAATGCATGCTGCAAATCCACAATGGTAAAAGCACAAGAGTCGGCGGGGCTACTGCTGAGAATGGTAGCTGGATTCGGGACCACGGTATGTAGTGGCTCCACTGCCTCGTTGACCTTACGTAGGTCTTGCACAAGGCGCCACTCTGTTCTTCCAGGTTTGGGGACAGGTAAAATGGGGGTATTACAAGGTGATTGGCAAGGAACCAGGATGCCCTGTTTGCAGAACGAATCTACTAGCTGGGTTATTCCATCGACTGTCTCCGTCCGAACGGGATACTGTGGGACAGAAGGCAGTTGTGCTCCCGGTCTTACACGGATCTGGACTGGGGTCACTGTGGTGTACCCTACCTCGGACTTAGATGCGGCCCATAAATCGGGGGTGGGCTCATCCGAAGGGAGTCGATGGGGCCGGTGATGGTGTAAACAACCCGTCACCGAGACAGGGACGAGGCAATAAGTCAGGGTCCCCTCTGGCAGAGCTTGGGGAACACCGAAAAGGCCTTTGTCTGCCTGTACCTCAAGCCGGTGGGCGAGGAATCCCAGTTCCTTTGGTCTATGTCCCTTGTTAACTGACAGGGTAATGTGAGGAGACATCAAGCCTGACTGATTCCACAATTCATTAGGCACTTGGACTAGAAGTGCTGCCCCCTCCTTTCCCACTACTTCCTCTAAAATAGTGACAGTTAACATGCTCCCCAGGAGAGGAGAATACAACCCTTCTAGTTCCCTCGAGGCCCCGGTGGGGTCGTACGCTAACGTCACATGCGGGTCAGTGGTTTCCAAGGTTGGGTCAAAATCGCTGTTCGTGAAGTTCACCGTCCACCACTGAGGAGGCTGGTGAATCCAGAGTATCCTATGGTTTTTAGGACTAGTAATGGTAATACCTTCATCCAGTCTTTGTATTTTGAGTTGGAAGGAGCAGAGCAGGTCCCTCCCGGCTAGGTTAACCCCCAGGCTTGTGGTTACCGCAAACTGGATCAGGCATTCTCGATCTTCTAATTTAACTTGTAAGGGTAAGGGGTAGGATCTTTCCTGTCCCTCCAGCCCGCTCAATGGAACTGAAGCAGTGGACAGTTTAAAATCATGCTGGGTAATACAAGGGGCTTCAAGAGTCGAAGTATTTGCTCCCGTGTCTATCATAATTCCTTCAACTAAGAAATTGACGATGGGTTCATTGTCCGGGTTAGCGGTGAGGGCAGGGTACATGGAGAGGCTACTCTCCACGTCTAGTCAGGCAGAAAACGGGTTGTGGGTTGAAAAAGGTTGTCGTCTATCAGGGGTCTCGTCTGCCGATGAAGGTAGTGGGGGCAGTCCCTCCGCCAATGGTCAGGTGCCCCACAAAAGTAGCATCCCGTCAGCCTGGCGCTTGCGGGTTTTTGGGGTCCCCTGGGTCCTAGGTAATTACGAGAGGGTGATGGTGGTGGTGGTGGTCCACAAGGGGGCCCGTACACTGGGGTTCTTAAGTCCTTGGTGTACAGTGGGTATCCTTTAACGGACCAGTCAACCCCTTCTGGAACGCAAAATTGCCGCTCCATTTGATAGCCTGTATTGTCGGAGTAGGAAGGTTGGGGCCGAGGGGGTCTCTGCACGGCACCATTTCCTGTTTTACCTTTGTGGCTTTGGTATCGCGCCCATTACTCCAGAAGTGGACTAGCACTCTCCTGATGGCTTGTCGTGCGTGGTCAGGCCAGTTCACATCATTAGTGCGGATAGCTGAGGCCACTCCCGCAGGGATGCATTGTAAAGGGAGGGCGTTAAACTGGGGGGAGGCATTGCCTCTGTTGTAGGCATCGTCCCCCGCATAGGTACCGTAATGTGAACAGAAACGGTCACAAAATTCTGGGCCGTCCTCACCCTGTTTTGGTCGGCATTCTAAAACTTTAGTTATGTCAATTGGCTGTTGGAGGGTTTTACGAAGGGCAGTTCTAATAGTGGCCACCTGGTCCTGAAGCCGGACGGCCGCCTGAAAGGCTGTCCAGGCAGCATAGTTCCCCATGTGTTCTTTCCATTATGCCACTTCATTAGTCGTAAGGGCCATGCAACAAAGGCTGAAAAGGTCTTGGGGGGCGGCCTGATATATCTGAATTCTTCCAATCACATAATCTATGAAATCCTCCAGGTTGGTTTTACGGTTGGGCGCCTGACTCATGATTAAGCACATCTCCTGAGGCTTCCAAGGGGTGTAAATTTGGATTGTAGGATTACCGCTGGCTTGGGCTGGATCAGGATTGGGAACACTCCTGTTGGGGAATTGTTTCGTGGCCTTGGCTCCCTTAACCCCGTTCAACATGGGTGGTTGTCTGGGATCTGTAGGGTCGCCATAATCAGTGGTAGAATGAGAGTCGGTGTCCGTTTGAGAATCTATTGAAGGACTGTCCCTTGCCAAAAAGCTTCGTCGTTTGTCTCTGGCCTTAGAGCCACCCGTCTGTGGGCTTTCCCTTCGACCAAGCCGCATCCTGGTTCGGGAGGCAATCGGGCCATGGACTTGTCCTGTGGGCGGGACTTGCCTAGCAGTTGCTGGTGTTAAGGGCGGGACGGCTGGCGGGCTAGACGCATTATATGGGGGTGGCAGTGAAACCGGGGGATAGGTAGGGGCTGTGGTTCGGACCATCCAATCCTCCTCCTCTTCGTCCGTATCATTACTTTGGAAGAACAGGGGCACGCCAGACATGTCGGGAGGTACCTCCACTTTATCCTTACTACTTTTACTTTTATTTCTGCTCTTCTCCTTATACACCTCATTTACCCTTCTGTTCTTTTCAGAATCGTGGTCTCCGCACTGAGACTTCAGAACTTCCCAACTCTTAGGATTTCCCTGTTCATCACACACACTAATTCCCCTTCTGCGCGCATTATGTTCCCAGCTGGCCTGCTTAGATCTATTTGTTAGGTCTTCGGCCGTTTTCCTCCAAGTGGACATTAATATTTTCCATTTTTCCCCTGTATTCCGCTCCCAAATTGACTTTTCTGCCTTTAGACATTTATCTACGTCCCAAGTTCCCCCCCCCCCCCAATGGCCATATTTCGTTTCCCAATTTCATGTTGAGGCATGCCGATAATCTACGGAAATTAATCTCGTTCTTCGGATCGTTTTTACATAACTTAGATAGTGGAGTATTGGACCCAGACTTATCGAGAGTTTGTCCCATTTTTGTATTCTACCCGATCGGACGGTACGAATCTCTGCGATTACCTATAAGATCGGTCTCTTTCCTTCACCCACTTCAGGTTGCTGACCTTCCCGTGGGGGATTTCCCCTCTTAAGAACCGATCTTAGGCAGGGTGGTGGTACCGGAGAACCGAGCTCAGAACTTAGAGCTCAAAACTTTGAAATTCACAACTTAAAATCCCAAACCCAAAACTGGGGACTCGAACCCCGAACAAAACTTAACTTAACTGGGGACTCGAACCCCGAACAAAACTTAACTTGACTGGGGACTCGAACCCCAAACAAAACGTAACTGAACTGGGAACTCGAACCCCGAACAAAACTTAACTTAACTGGGGACTCGAACCCCGAACAAAACTTAACTTAACTGGGGACTCGAACCCCTCCTTACCTGTGGCACTCGGACAGGTTCGCGAGGAGTCCGTCAGAGGATTGTCGGTAAGCGAAGGGATCGATCAGGTGTCCGACTGCCTGAGAGGGATCAAGGTGAATCGTACCTTGTGGGCCCTTCCGTCTCAGGTGGCCGTTATCCCCGTCGGTCGCTCACGCCGCTTCCGAAAGCTCGTCTTGGACTCCTGGCTGGCTCGCCAAATTGTCGTCCCGAAATCAATTTTCCCTATTCGTCCGCTGTAATTAACACAGTGCCACGAGGTCGATTCAAACAAGTACCTTTATTAGCAGTGCACCGCTAGGAGAATTCTCTTCAGAACTCACTAAGAGTCGCTTCACGAGTTCTCCCCGAACAAAGGGCAGACAGACATTTATACAGTAATTGTCACGCACATCCCATGCAAACGGCGCCGCGAGTTTCTGTCAAGCTATAGAGATCCCGAGACAGCTATCACACCTTTTGTCTTCGTATAATTGAGTTATAATCAAGGTTTTCAAAGGCAGGTATCACCCTTCATTGTTCAGACCAAGTCTTCACCTCGATGTTAATTACACTCAGTATCGCCACCGTCTGACAGATCGGAATGGTTCGTTACCCGAAACAAAGGCTGTTAACATTCCAACTTAACTGGTGGGTCAGCAGCTTGCTAGTCCTTGCTAAAGAAATATAAATGCATATATATATTGTTTGCCAGTTATAGGTATGGTTGTGACTTTTAACCCTTCCCTCAGAACGAATTACAGAACTGTGCTCTGCAGTATCTCCTCACCTTCCATCTGTAGCAGCTCCTGGGAGATGCCGCTGAGGGTAAATTCTCGCTCAAATATTGACTTTCGTTCTGCTTTTAGCTCCATTATCTCGTTCCCAACATTTGACCCGAGTGCCTTGCAGTTATATGAATCTAATCCAAGGGAGGTAAGGTAAGAGGAAATTAATAGGAGAGCAAGGGAATGTCACAAAAAAACGCAGACCCTGGGAATGCCACGGCTCTGGCTGATGCCAACATGACAGCAATCTTCCACGTTTCAGCCAACAAGGCGTCTTTCTTCTTCTGGATTAGTGACGACACGTGGATCTCCAGAACCTGCAAACGGATGTGCCTCTTCAAGGCAGGGAAATCCACCTTTAGCACCTGCTGTAGTTTCATGAAGTCAAACTTATCTCGATGCAAGCTGGAGATCAGAAATATTTGTGCGGATTTGTACGCTCACTGGAAGAGTTCCGGAGATATTCGAGCGCATTCTTGTCGTCGTAATGGCTTTCCTCTCGCTGTATCACAGACTTCAAATCAGAGTCTATTTTATTTTGCACCAAGTAACATTTATTCTTCTGCTCCTGAGTTTTCTTCGCCAGTTGTCATGTGTTTTCACAAACTGAGCACCACTGAGGACAATGAAGCAATGGTATTTGCGGAATTTTATACTCTTAAAGTAGGCATCGGCTTCAAAGTTGCTTGCCGGATCCCAGGGAGCTCCCAGATACTGTCTGCATCATCGCTGGAGACCTGGTACTGTATCGACTCCATTCCTGCTTCCTTGCCAGCCGCTACCGCCCGACGTCCTTTGAGGCCTGGCGCGCAAAGATCATAGAGAAAGGATGATTTCCCACCGCCCGACTCTCCCATCACTGCGATGTCAAGTGTTGTGTGAGAGAGGGGACGGCTGTGACACGGGAGACGGCAGTTAAAGTGGTGGATGAGGGGAAGACGTGGAGTCTGGGCAGAAAGGCTGGAAGTGAGAGGTCAAATGACAAAGAACAGAAACAGGGCGGGGGTGAAGGCTGGGAGAAAAGATGGAGGGCGGTAAGTGGTAAACAAGAGGTGGAAGTGCCTGACTCTGATGAGCAAGGATGGAGATGTGGAACCAGATAATCAAGGACTCATGAGCAGCCGATAGATGAGACATGGAGGGATGACTGGTGGATGGTACCAGTGGGGGAGGTGGACAAAACGGGCTGACGTGAGAATAGAGGGGATGTGGATAAAAGAGGGTGGGAGAAGCAAAATGGAGAGTAACAAGAGAGAGAGAGAGGGAAGCCGACGGTGGAAGGGTTACTTCAACTGGAAAATTCAAAGTTTATGCAAATGAGTTGTTGATACTTCACGCGCAATATGAGGTGTTGTTCTTCAGATTTGCGGTTGGTCTCAACCGTGGCAGTGAAGAAGGCCGAGGACGGACATGTCAGAGTGGGAATTAGAAGGGCAGTTGAACTAACGTTCAACTTGTAACTCAAGATTGCCATTACGGAGAGAACACAGGGGTGCTGCGGACCGATGGCCTGTTCTACGCTTGCCGTAGCTGATGTAGGTCACAGCCGGAGCACCGACTGAAATAGACAAGGTTGGAAGAGGTGTATTTGAAGCGTTCCCTCACCTGGAAGAGCTGTTTATGTCCTGAGATATTGGCGAGGAAGGATGCTCAGGAACAAGTGTTGCTCCTCCTGCGGTTGCAGGAGAACGTGCCACGGCGCTTGAAGGGTCGGTTAAACGGATTGGCGGATCAGGGAATCACAGAGAGAGTGATGTCTGCCAAATGCAGGAAGCGGAGGGAATGGGAAGATGTGGATGGTGGTGGGATCCCGTTGCAGCAGGCGAAAATGAAGAAGGATAGAAGGCTGTGTACAAAAGCTGATGTGGAGAAAGGTGACGAACAAGGGAACTCTATCTTTGTTCTGTGTGAAGGGAGGAGGGCGTGCAATTGATGTCCGAGAGATTGAGGAAATGTGGCCTAAAGCTCCAACAACGCAATCGGGTGAGGGGAGGGCATTTCAGATGTCCTGAAATGGAAGGTTTTGTCTGGAGAGAAACCGAGCGAATCTGATGACGTGCCTACAGGGGTCAGGGTGGGAAAAGATGTTGGCAAGGTAACTGTGGGAGTCTGTGTGTTCATAGTAGATGTCACTGGACCGTTTTTTTCCTCGGTGGAAGCTAGGAACGAAGATGATGAAATCAAAGAGTTGTGGAGTGTTACCGGAGAAAGATTGGAACAAAGACTGTTCTACGTAGCCAACAAAAAGACAGGAACAGCCGGGAACCAGTCGACTACCCATAGCTACGCATTTGGTTTGTAGAGAGTGAGAGGAGTCAAAAGGGTAGTTGGTCAGGGTAGGAACAAGTTCAGCCAGGCGAATGTGTGATGGTGGAGGGGAAGTGGTTGGATCTTTATGTGGAAAGAAGAGAAGAGCTGTAAGATCCTCCGCGATGTCGTGAAGGAGATCTCCCCGTGTGCTGAGGTCTGTGACAGTGCGGGAGACAGCAATCTGTTGTTCGTTGATGGAATTCTGGTCCAGGGGTAGGTATGAGGAGGGATTCGAGATCAGCGGTCTGGCATTTGAAGTTACAGGATTCTCCGGAAGAATACAAGGGCAGCGAATTTGTCTGCAGGTTTAATAACTCGGTCGATATTGGTGGAAAATGAATGCTGCGCATTCGGAGGTGACTTTGGAATGGGAAATAGGAGTGGACAAGTAGAGGCGCTTGATATTGCCACGACATTTCGAGATGGAAAGATCGATAGGGGACAGAAGGCCCGAAAGCTTGGCCAAGGGGTTTGTTGGATACTATTATCAGAAGGGATAATCAGTGGGTTCGGTCTGGGGGAGGGTGTTTGTTGGGGGAATGTGAATACTCGTTGCCAAAGAAACAAACACGGAGTCAAAGGCGACGGAAGAAGAGATCGACCATGATGAGCCTGGAACTCGATGAGCTGCGACTGAGCACTGACCGCTCCAGCATCAGGCATGGGTAGTCGGGAGAGGGGATTGGTTGTATGGTGAGACACGGCAGGGTTTGGAGATGTCGCAAGGTGAGTGGTCGCAGGATGGAGTTGAGGGAAATGAATGTGTTATGGGACTTGGGGAAGTTAGAAGTATGGGGGGGGGGGCAGAGGTTAAAAGGGAAGGGGAAAGAGTTGTGCACGGGCTGATATAGGAGATCAGAATTTGGGGTCTGGAGTGCCAACGGCGGCGGAGGATACAGGTGGAACACCTGGCGAACCGTTGGGAGCTCAGGGTCGGACGGGAGAGCGAGAATTACACCGGTGGAATGTCAGGTGTGCAAGTCGATGTACTCAGCCCACTCCACCCACCTCTCCCTGACCCCTGGCACTTCCCACTAGAACTGCAGGAGGTGCAACAGCTTTTCTCACAGCTCTTCCTTCACCACCATTCAGGGAGCTAAACAGCCCTGTTGCACGTTATTTCAATAGCGATCCCCATTCCCATACAAATCTGTCCATCCACAGCCTTCTCCACTGCTACTGTAAGGCCAAAGCAATGAGATGAACGACGCCTCGTGTCCCGCCTGTGTAGGCTGCCACCTGGTGGTATAGGCAGTGAATCTCCCAATATCCGGTCACCCGCAGCTCCAGTGTGCCCGCCCACACCCTTTTTCTCTTCCAACATCCCCTGGTCCTTCCTTTATTGTCCCGTTTTCCACATCTCTGCGGACCCCCATCATTCATTGTCATCCTGCAGCCACTCCTGGTTCCGTCCAATCCGGCCCTCAAATTTCACACAAAGACCACCCCCCCCCCCCGGAAGGTCCTGGTTCCAACTGCCCTTCACCTCTCCCAAAATGGTTCCATTTATCACCTTCATTACGTGTCGTATTCCAGCACTGGTCGCCTTTGTGTTCCTGTTTATCACCATCACTGCCGTCTCCATCTTCCCAGCCCAAAACCGGCTTCATCTGCCACTTCCTATCTGTCTCCATCTGTGCTCCACCTGCCTTTGTTTCCTACTCCACCCCTCTCCCTCCCATACCTGGCTCCATCTGTCCGTCACCATTCAGCCACCTTCGGTCCAACAGTCACCCACTGGCCCCTGTTTCACCGCTTCACCTGTTCGCTTTACGCTGCCTCTCTTCCCTCCCCGCCCTTAGACCTAAGACAGAGTTTAAAGCCGAAACTTTGAGAATTCCTCTCAACACCCCGACCTCCCAACCCAGATGCTTCGATCATTGATTTCCTCCGGGAGATTACTTGTAGGTTCAGATTCCAACCTCTGCATTCCCTTGTTCAACTACAGCTTTCCTCGGCGTCGGATCATAGAAGCGGGACGCCGCATTCAACGTGTTTGCCGAACTGGTTGGGAAAACCAGCACTCAGGAGACGGGCCACCTGAAACATCGCGTGTCACCACTCTCTCAGAGCATTTGCTGCAAGAAGAGCAATGTCCACAGATGCCTTCTATCCTCTGATAACAGGAAAGATCAGTGTTACTGGACACGCCCCAGACACCGCCACATAAAATTACTGTTGCGATGTGCAAGGCCACATATTGGTCGTAGGAAACAATGTTTCTCCGCCATAAGTCGATTGGACACACGGCTGGAAAGCACTGTCCGCAGACAGGAGTGAATTGGTGACCAATGAAAACGCTGCGCCGACGCCAAGTTATCGACAGTAAAGGGAAAGATGCAGTCAAAATGTACCCTTTACCATAATGAATACTTTATCTCCTGAACATAGTCCGTACAGGCTTGAACTTATCTTCCTTTTTACAGTCATTAAATGTTTCCCACTACTTGCCTGTTCCTCTAAGGACGGAGAACACAAAATTTAACTTTTATATTTGTCGATCTACAAAACAAGGTTTTGTTTCCCATGTGAGCTGAATTATGATGTAACTCTCTGACCAACTTGGTCACTCCGCATTTACCTGAGCCGAAACCGCAGATCTTGTTCAGAACGTAAATTGCGGAAAAACACAGGAATCGCCGAGTGTTGCCGGGAGACGTATCTGAAGTTTGGTCTCAGGTGAAACGCGAGGTGAGATGCTGCTGAGATCTAAAGCCCGGAATCCCTGCATTGTTTTCTGTCCTTAACGCATTTTAACATCATCCTCAGCGGAAATTTTAGTCCATTCTTCAGCTGCGCTCTGAATCTGGACTGAGTCACCGCATAAATACAAGTGTTTGTGCAGCAACTCAGCAACAGCAGCATGGAGCTGGTCTGGTCGGCGATGTACATCGGGTCACTGAAACCGGTTGAATAGTAGCGCTTCAGAATTTTTATTAACATAAAAACTACACAATACGTCAACCAAAACAAAATGAAGCTGCCGGATACACCAAAGAGTAAGGTTATGGACTTCCTTCGATTTTTCATCTCGGCATCGTTGTGACTTGAATCATTCTTGCTGCCTCTCAGCCTCTTGCGGACTCTACTGGCGGCTAAAATGTGTCCCATGGTCAGAGCATTGAACAGCAAAATCAGGAACATTGGCAGCATGGGGGTCAGAATGTGATGAATCCATCTGAAAATTATCCATGCGGGATCAGTATAAAATTCATGATTCGTTTTACAGCCCCATGGTACGTTCTGTAATGTAACTTCAGGTTGATTTGAGAAGTACCAGGGGATGTATTTACAGCAGAACAGCGGACACACAGTTCCTATAATCACGCCTGCAGTTTTCCCGGTGCAATATTTGGACCTCATTGTCTGGCAACAAATCATCACATATCGATGTAATATGAAGGAGAGTGTCAACCACACGGAAATGTCTGTGGCCGCATGATAAAGTGCCTGATGTGAGGAGCAGACTTGGGTAATGAACAGGAAATTTTCTGGGAAATATAAGTCATTAAAACGGAACAGTTTCACGTCAGCAACAACGACCAACAGGTCTGCCACTGCCATGGCCACGGGGTAGTGAGAGACAGATTTGGAGAGACCGCACTTTCCCCGGGACAGGATCACAATCGACACCACGTTAGCTGTGAGATGGGAACAATCGGAGACGCTGATAAGAATATATTTATGGTGTTAGTTACACAGTGTATAATTTAATGACTGACTTCCTCTAAGGTCCGGGTTGAACATTGTCATTTCACTTGTGGTGCTACTGCTCACTGAATCAAATATTTAACACCCAAATTTAAGCAATATGCCAATTATAAATCAGAACAAAGAGGATCTAATCAATGAAAGGCTTTACCGAGAGATGTCTTTGGTGATTCGCCCACATCGCCGCTGAACTATTGGGAAGTCCGCGAAATTTCGCAGCAGGTTTGAGGAAGGAGTCCGTCGCTAAATACTATGGAGGATGATTAAAATCAGCAGAAGTACAATGGGTAAGGTGAAGCCACTGGAATCGTCCGAGGGCTGAATGCAGATTTAAATCCGTGAGCAGCAGTGGAGGGGCACGGGAGGTGAGGAGCTGAGGTGTTTCGGATTTTATGTGATTTTCTCAGTGCGGAGCTCGTGACATAGACGAATGGGGAAACCGTTGGTCAAACTATGGGTATGGAGTCCAAACTGTACCCGCAGAGACTGAAATTCTGAATTTAGAATAATGAGAGTTTTTAGAGTGAATATGTAACGGTCAGAGCAGCGCCTAACTCGTTGATGTCCGAGACGGCACAAAGTTGCCTGTCACCGGATGGGTGACATTCTGTGTTCATAAGTTTAGCAGGAGTTGATGCCAAAGAGAACAAACGAATCTAATGATTATTTTTTTATGGTGAGGTCGGACGAAAGAGACGCGGAAACTTCAACATACTTTGAATCAAAATATTTGGCATAGTGGCATTAACAGAGTTACTTCGTAATGACGAGTCCAGTGTGTGACCCTAACAGGAGACCCTATTTCATACACACACTGTCCCGCAGCTTGTGATCACTGAGATAAAGGCAACCAGTACAAAAACAGACATTTTGTCACGCAGTGTCGGCGCCGCCCCAACCCACACCAATCCTGCACTAATTCCATTTTATTCTTCCCTCGGAAAGGATTCGCCCTGGACAGACACAAACTGTGCCAAGAAAGAATCGATAACCCCAGGACGTTAGGATAAAAATAACATTACAAAATCTTGTGAGATCAATAAATGTTTTGCCAGAGCTACACTTCTTGCCAAATATGATGCGGCAAAGATTGCGAGAGTAAACAGAAGACAAAGGAAATGGGAGGATTGAAATGCCTTCAGAGAGACCGTAGGGATCCGGCAGATTCACTTCGTGGTTGTGGCAGCAACTCTGCAAACATTGCAGAAGTTTGGAAAGGCGCGGTTGGTGAGCGCAATTGAAGAATCATTGGGGAGAACGAGTGAAGGTAATTGCGTATATGGTAAATACATTTACATGGAGTAGTATTTCAGCAGGGCGGAGACATTTGTTGAGCGAGGTGCGCCCACTATCAGACTGAAAGGTTCTAATCATTCAATGGAAGTGTTTGTCTGAAAGAAAGAGAGAAATCCCGGCATCTGTTCGACGTCAGGAGTCTAATGGTGTGGAAGGATGTCAAAGAGGGAAGTCACATTGATGTTCGAAACAATGTCAGTGTAGTTTCACGGCGAGGCTGTGTCACGTCTCAGTCGTTCTCTCTTTGCAATTTATACCGTCAGAAGCGGTATGTTGGAGAGAATGTTGTAGAAGGCAGCGGTCTGTCACCGATCGGAAGGGGAAATGTGAAGAGGAGTATAATATTCCTTTAGGAGACGAGGCTGCGGATCTCCATTGTATAATTATACAATGGAGATCCTATTATTATACAATGGACATTGTATAATGTCCATTGTATAATCGACGGCTTTCACTGACGGGTGTACAAGAGCAAAAGGAGCCGTTTGAACACCAGTAGTTCCACACCTGGCAACATTTACATTATATAGGATCTTTCATATCCTTCTTCGAAATGGATACCTTCACATTTATCCACGAGATATTGAATCTGCCATGCATTAATGCGTCACGCAACTTGTCCAAACTTTGTTGGTTCCTTGCTTCCGCTTCCGAACACACAAATTAAGTGCTGAATGTTTTGGGTCACCCTAAACCTGTGAAAATTGATGAAGGGCAGGAGGTGATTCTGGCCCCGTTGCATTGCCAACAAACATTTCCTTTCTGAATGGAAAGTAATTGACAAGAAAATTTGACTCGGTTTCAAACTCCAAGCATACTGTCTGATCGGTTACGTAATAGTGCAAAGGTCACTTCACAGTTGGCGACTTTCGCCCATCATGTACCTGCTGGATCTTTGCCAGACGAACGTTCTTTTTCCATTCATCACGAATTCTCCACAGCTTTGCAATTTTAATCCACGGAGCCGAGTCGGAAAACAAAGATCTGTCTCAGAGATCCCGACCGCCCTCACTGAACCTTTTCTCAACACATCGGCGGCTGTAAAGTTGCTTCTTATTGACTCATCATTTATTTACCTTTACTGACAATTCGAATCCTAGTTCCATGTTCACATTCTCCATCGCTGGCCCTTCCCCTTTCTTTCTGTTTCTCACTTGTTTGTGGAATTCCAATCGCACTGCTCGACATTAGAAAATGCTTTCCCCAAACGAAATATTTCCAGATGTTTGTTACAGAAAAGAGCAGAGACCTCACAAAGGTTTAGTCTTCACATCTGCTCTATTCCATTAGCCCCCGCTGCATGGGAATGGCCTAGTCGTTTTCTGTCAATGAGAAACCATTGTGAAGTTCTGGAAGTTCAATATTCTCTCCACGTGTCACTTAACCAGCATATCACACAGTTTCAAAATGAACTCGCCTGTATTTGAATACCTTTGCTCTTTGTGCTAAACCGCGCGTGAATGGGTAAGGTTGACATTCAAAGCGATGTTGTCCTACCCCCCCCCCCCACCCCTTCTAGAAAAGTCAATGAAGCAAACATGCAGCTGCAATATATGGTTAGGGAGGCAAAGCGCACGTCGACCTCAGTTAAGGGAGAGTTGTCGTACAGTATTGAAGGTGCCTGTGTGCTTCTGTACAGGGCCTCGGTCAGATGGATTCAAGAGTAATGTCTCCCGCCTGGTTATCGTTCTATATTAAAAAAAGACATTCGTTCCATAAATTAGATGCACCAAAGGTTCAATTGACGCTAGAAATGCTGGGTTGCATATGGGAGTGATCTGTGTGTACCAGATCGCTATCCCTCTGCAGTTAGTTCTGTGAATGTACGGAGATCTCACCGAAAGTCAGAAAATTCTACCACAGCTCTTTTTTCCAGAAGCGGAGAGGGCGTGTGCTGGCTGAGTGCTCGAGAACCAAGCCCATGGTGCAGAATAAGGGAGAGTCCACCAAAGAATTCGTGAGGGGGCATTTCTTCATGGAGGAAATGTTGAGTCTTTGGAGTTCTGTACCGCAAAGGGTCCTGAATGTTCAGCCATTGAGTTAAAGTGATGCATCGGCGAGTAGAATTGTATGTGAGAACAGTGTTTTGGGGAACACTCAGCCAAGTTCTGCTCAGGTGGAATGTTAGTCAAGGTCTTAATGAGAGGGACTTGAGTGTTCCCTGTTACAAAATGCCGGGGTCTTTCCACTTTTGTGTATTCTCTTAAGCTTTATTTGAACCGGTGTCCAAAATAGACGTGCGATTGCTGTTTTTAATGGTGTTAGCTACACCAATCATTTTGCTGATTTACCACTAATCGCCAATCCAGTGGACTCACTGATCTGAACACAAGGACAGAACGAGAAGTAAATCTGCCTGTCTCTGAAAAGTATTTCATTCACTGCACGTTCACAGAACTAACTGCAGAGGGCTACCGATCTGGTCCACACAGATCACTCCCATATGCAATCCAGCATTTCTGGCGTCAAGCGACCATTTGGTGCATCTACTTTATGGAACTAATGTTTATTTGTATATATATTAGTTCCATGTTTATATATGTTTATAAACGAGAACCAGGCGGAGACATCTGACCGACGGCCTGTACAGAAGCAAACAGACACCTCCAATATACAAACCTCCCTTAACTCAGGTCAACGTGCACTTTACCTCCCTAACTATGTATTTCAACTGCATGCTTGTTTTATTGACGTTTATAGAAGGAGGCAACATCGCATTGAATGTCAGCCTTACCCATTCACTCACCGTTTATCACAAAGAGCAAAATTGTTCAAATGCAGACGAGTTCACTTTGAACCTGTGTAATAAGCTGGTGAGGTTACACGTGGAGAGAATTTTGTTCTGTTCACCTTGGGAAGTCCGACAACGTCCGAGCAAAGGTGCGGAAAGATTCAGTAGAATGGTTCCGAGGATGTTAGATTTCAGCTGCCAGATTTGATCAAAGAAACGAGCGCTGATATTAAACCTCATCGGCACACAATGTAACCTTGCACCGACCCACATAAAGACATTTAAATCTCTGTTTCCCATTCAGCGGTTTTCATTTCAACTGATTTCACGAGACCTCCAGAACTTCAGTTCGGTTTCTCATTGACAGACGTCGACTGGGTCATTCCTAAGGAGCAGGACCTAAGGGAATAGTGGAGCTGTGAAGGCTAACCCTTTGTGAGGTGTCTGCAGTTTTCCTTAACAAACATTTGGAAATATTTCGTTTCAGGCAGTCATTTTCTAATGTAGAGCAGTGCGATTGGAATTCTACGAACAAGTGAGAGACAGAAAGAAATGAGAACGGTCATCGATGGAGATTCGAATTGGCAGCAAAGGGAAATAAGTTATGGGTCAGGAAACAGCAACATTACAGCCCCCGATATGCTGAGAAAAGGTTAAGTGAGGGCGCACGGAGTCTCTGAAACTGATCTGTTTTCCGATTCGGTTCCGTGAATTAAAATTGAAAAGCTGTGGAGAAATCGTGGTGACTGGAAAAAACGCGTTGGTCTGGCAAACATCCAGCAGGGACATGACGGGCCGAAAGTCTCCAACTGTGCCGTGACCTTTCCACTATTACGGAACGGATCATGCAGCATGCATGGAGTTTGAAACTGATACAAAAGTTCTCGTCAATGAACTTCCAAGAAGGAAGGAAATGTTTGTTGAAAATGCAACGGGACCAGAAGCACCTCCCGCCCTTCATCAGCATTCTCAGTTTCAGGTTGATACAAACCATTCAGCACTTTAGTTGTGAGTTTGGAAGCGGACGCAAAGCAGCTACAAAGTTTGGACAAGTTGCATGATGTGGATAATGACGCATTAATGCATTTATGTGGATAAATGTGAAGGTATAAATGTGAAGGTATAAATGTGAAGGTATCCATTTCGGAGAAGGATATGAAAGATCCGATATAATGTAGATGTTGCCAGGTTTGGAACGACTGATGTTCAAACGGCGCCTTTTGCTCTTGTTCACCCGTCAGTGAAGGCCGTCGATTAGACAATGGGTATGTGGACATTCACTGAAAGAGGTTTTGTATACAGGCGCACGAATATCCGACTACAATCACAGAGAACCAGTGAAACACCAAACCTGCTGGATTTTGTGCAGTTTCAGTCGCATTATATGAAAAGAATGGGAACTGCTGCCATCAAAGGAATGCAATGACGTTTGACCAGACTGATTGAAGGGATGCTGGACCTGCACTGTGAAGAGATATCTGGTCTCCAATGAATTTATTCACTGCATTTAGAGGAACGAGCGGAGACATGGAAAGGTACAAAATTCTGGACAGACTTTCTGCAGGGAGGAATTGTCACGTGGCTGAGGAATATGGAACCAGGGAATTCGTATCGACAATCAGCGGCGCACCGGCTGCAATGGCGATGAGGAGAAATTTCTTCCCTTAAAGGGCGATGGATATGCAGGAACCTTCACGACAGGAGGCTGTGGAGACCAAGTGGATGAACATTTCTGCGTTGTCCTCAGATAGATTAATGGAAACAAATACCTGAATGGTATGGGAACTGAGCCGGAATATGCACTGAGATCGAGTCCCCATTTACCGACTCCTGCATTTATGCTCTCGGTATTTACACATTTCTTACTGTCTGCTTAATAAGGGGCTGTGATCACTGAGCGTGTATTTTAGTTTTTCAGCTCATCTCTTCTGTACATTGTCTGTATCAAACGGCATATTAACCTCATCCAGTGAATCCCTACTTAGTGGTTTATTTGAATGTCTCTCTCACCATGGAGGGAGAGAAAGTATAACACAAGTGTGGGGAAGCTATTATATAGTTAAAGAACATGTTACAACCATACGGAATACTGAACTCGCAGTATTCAGCGTGTATTAGTTTAAGAGCCTGAATCATTCATAAATTGCTGAACAAATTACAAGCCTTATCTCCCGAATTGTGTTGCACATGTTTGCAGAACAAGGAACCGAGGAAAATGTTGAAAGGTGGAACACAGGTCGAATTAAGTTTGCACAACGGCAGTGGCGAAATGTTTCCCAGAATCGGAGAGCTGAGGCTGCTCCTGTTTCTCATGTTACAGCCATGCACCAGATACCAGCATTTGGTGTAGAATTGGAGAGAAATTAGTTAATATTATATTTCACAAGTGGATCAATATGATGCAGCCCAAACGTAAATGTCAAAGATGTTGTCGCGCTGCTCAGGTGCCTGCAAGTAATGCTTATGTTTCTGTTTTTCTTTTCTGATCCCATGGGAATAATATCCCTCATACATATGAAGCCTGTCTCTATATCGCGCTTTCAGTAGGATTCCAACACAGCGGACAGAGTTCCTCCATCACACCTCCGCCAGAATGAGAGTTCCACCCAGCGCTTATCCATTTTCCGTGTTGCCTCCAATGGTACGGGCAGAATTAATCTACTTCCCCATTATAGCAGCCTTTGGGGTTCTTGGTGAGTTATTACATCGAAGTACGAAAGTTACGAAACAGCTATTGGAATGTTACCCGTTATTATCTTGGCAACAGTCTGATCTTTAATTTTCTTCACCCGCAAATCAATTGAAAAGCGAAGCGAGAAGTGGGCGTTTATTCCTGATCTACCTGTTCGTTTGGTTTACCTAACATCTTTTTACCGGCAAATATGTTCCAACATTTTTTTTCTCAAATATGTCCGGGAGTTGCGTTTGATAGTAATCCTATGCAGTCTGTAAAACCGGTGATATTCACTTTATTTCCCCCATGTATCAACTGATATCTCCTTCCTTTCCGTTACTCTCGATAATATCCCGTCAGCAAAAACTTGTCTGCAATTTCAAAATGGACCAATTTCCACATGGCTGAGTGAAGGGCCTCGCCAAACGCTCAAATCTGCACACACGCCTGAGAGTTGTGCGTCGTCATGAAATCGACGGCAGTGCCAGACATCAGGATATCTCAACTGTTTGAAAGTGAACTGCGGAATATTTTTCAATGTTATCTCAAGCCCTGCTGCAGGTGGGTTTACACTACGTGAAGGAACAAAGATCCGCAGCCTCATCTCCTAAAGGAATATTATACTCCTCTTCACATTTCCCCTTCCGGTCGGTGACAGACCGCTGCCTTCGACAGCATTCTCTCCAACATACCGCTGCTGACTGTATAAATTGCAGAGAGAACGATTGAAACATGGCACAGCCTCGCCGTGAAAATACACTGACATTGTTTCGCACATCAATGTGACTTCCCTCTTTGACATCCTTCCACCCCATTAGACTCCTAACGTCGAACAAATGCCTGGATTTCTCTGGTTACTTCAGACAGACACTTCCATTTCATAATCAGAATTTTGCAGTCTGATAGTGGGCCCACCTCGCTCAACAAGTTTCTTCGCCCTGCTGAAATACTGCTCCATGTAAATGTATTTTATAATATCCGCAATTACCTTCACCCGTTCCTCCCAATGATTCTTCAATTGCGCTCCCCAACCGCGCCTTCCAAACTGCTTCAATATTTGCGGAGTTGCTGCCACAACCACGAAGTGAATCTGCCGGATCCCCACTGTCGCTCTGAAGAATTTTGAATCCTGCTATTTCCTCTGCATTCTGTTTACTCTCGCAATCTCTGCCGCTTCATATTTGGCAAAAAAAAAAATCTAGTTCTGGCATTACATTTATTGCTATCACAAGATTTTGTAATGTTATTTTCACCCTGTCGTCCTGGGGTCATCGATTCGTTCTTGGCACAGGTTGTGTCTGTCCAGACTGAATCCTTTTCGAGGGAAGAATAAAATGGAATTAGTGCAGGATTAGTGTGGGTTGGGGCGGCGAGGACACTGTGGGAAAAGTGCCTGTACTTGTACTGGGTGTCTCTATCTCAGTCATCACAACCTGCGGGAGAGTGTGTGCATGAAATAGGTTCGCCTGCTTGGGTCAGACTCACCATTACGAAGTAACTGAGTTAATGCGACTATGCCAACTATTTTGATTCAAAAGATGAGGTGAAGTTTCCGCGTTTCTTTCGTCCGACCTCACCGTAAAAGCAATCATTAGATCCTTTTGTTCTTTTTGGAATCAACTCGTGCTAAACTTATTAACACAGAATGTCACCCATCCGTTGACAGGCACCTTTTTGCGGTCTCGCACATCAACGACTTGGGCGCTGCTCTGACCGTTACATATTCACTCTAAAAACTCTCATTATTCGACATTCAGAATTTCAGTCCCTGCGGGTACAGTTTGGATTCCTGACTCATAGTTGACCACCGGTTTCCCCATTCGTCTATGTCACGAGCTCCGCACTGAGAAAATCACATAAAATCCGAAACACCTCAGCTCCTCGCCTCCCGTGCCCCTCCACTGCTGCTCACTGATTTAAATCTGCATTCATCCCTCGGACGACTCCACTGGCTTCACCTTTCCCACTGTACTTCTGCTGATATTAATGGTCTTCCATAGTCTTTAGCGACGGACTTTCCTCAAACCTGCTGCGAAATTTTGCGGACTTCCCAATAGTTCAGCGGCGATGTGGGCAAATCACCAATGAAATCCCTCGGTAAAGCCTTTCATTGATTCCTTACTCTTTGTTGTGATTTACAATTGGTATATTGCATTAAATTTTGAGTGGTAAATATTTGATTCAGTGAGCAGTGGCACCACAAGTGAAATGTCCATGTTCAACCCTGATATTGGAATGAAGTCAGTCACTAAATTATACACTGTGTAACTGACACCATAAATGTATTCTTATCAGCGTCTCCGATTGTTCCCATCTCACAGCTAACGTGGTGTCGATTGTGATCCTGTCCCGGGGAAAGTGCTGTCTCTCCATATGTGTCTCACGTTACCTCGTGGCCATGGCAGTGGCAGACCTGTTGGTCGTTGTTGCTGACGTGATAATGTTCCGTATTAATGACTTATATTTCCCAGAAAATTTCCTGTTCATTACCCAAGTCTGCTCCTCACATCAGGCACTTTATCATGCGGCCACAGACATTTCCGTGTGGTTGACACTCTCCTTCACATTTGATCGATATGTGATGATTTGTTGCCAGAAAATGAGGTCTAAATATTCACAAGATCACAAGATCACAAGATAAGGGAGCAGAAGCAGGCCATTCGGCCCATCGAGTCTGCTCCAAGGAAAAGGGAAAAAGAAATGGGGTGGGAAAAAAGAGAAAAAAAAACTATTCTAATCCCATTTGCCAGCCTTATCCCCATATCCCTTGATACCCTGACTATTTAGATATCTGTCTATCTCCTCCTTGAATACCCCCACTGATCTGGCCTCCACTGCTGTGCGTGGCAAGGAGTTCCACAATTTCACCACCCTCTGGGTAAAGAAACTTCTCCTCATCTCTGTCTTGAAACTGTACCCTCTAATTCTAAGATTGTGCCCTCTGGTCCTGGACACGCCCACCAAGGGAAACAGCCTAGCCACATCTACTCTATCCTTACCTGTCAACATTTTAAATGTCGCTACGAGGTCCCCTCTCATCCTTCTGTACTCCAGCGAGTACAGTCCAAGAGCCGACAAACGCTCATCATACTTAAGCCCTTTCATTCCTGGAATCATTCTCGTAAATCTCCTCTGAACCCTCTCCAACGTCAGCACATCCTTCCTAAGATGCGGGGCCCAAAACTGCGCACAGTATTCCAAATGAGGCCTCACTAGCGCCCCGTAGAGCCTCATCAACACTTCCTTACTTTTATACACTATACCTCTCGTGATGAATGCCAACATAGCATTCGCTTTCTTAACCACCGATCCAACCTGGTGGTTAACTTTTAAGGTATCTTGTATGAGTACCCCCAAGTCCCTTTGTACTACCGCACTATCAATCTTCTCTCCTTCTAGATAATAATCTACCCGCTTATTTCTACTTCCAAAGTGTACAACTGCACATTTCTCAACATTGAATCTCATCTGCCATTTCCTTGCCCATTCTCCTAAACTGTCTAGGTCCCTCTGCATTCTTTCTATTTCCTCTATGCTCCCTACTCCTCCACTTATCTTGGTGTCATCCGCAAACTTAGCCACACAACCATTTATTCCATCATCCAAATCATTGATGTACAAGGTAAAAAGAAGAGGCCCCAACACCGACCCTTGCGGCACACCACTAGTAACCGGTAACCAACCAGAACGAGATCCTTTTATTTCCACCCTTTGCTTCCTGCCAACCAGCCAATTCTCCACCCATTTTGCTACCCTGCCCATAATTCCATGACCTCTCATCTTATTAATCAGTCTCTTGTGAGGCACCTTATCGAAGGCCTTTTGAAAGTCTAAATACACAACATCTACCGCCTCTCCCTTATCCACCCTACCTGTGATTTCTTCAAAAAACTCCAATAGGTTGGTCAGACAGGACCTCCCCTTCACAAAACCATGTTGACTAGGTCCTATCTTGCCTTGCGCCTCTAGGTATTCGGTAACCTCCTCCTTGAGGATAGACTCCAATAATTTTCCCACCACTGACGTCAGACTAATAGGTCTGTAATTGCCTTTGTGCTGCCTCCCACCTTTCTTATACAACGGAACTACATTCGCTACCCTCCAGTCCTCCGGAACCATGCCAGAATCTATCGATTCCTAAAAAATAATCGCCAACGCCTCCGCTATCTCCACAGCCACCTCCTTCAGAACCCGGGAATGCACCTCATCCGGTCCGGGAGACTTATCAGCCTTAAGCCCCTTTAGTTTTCCAAGCACCTTCTCCCTATTAATCTCAATTGAACTCAGCTCCAATTCGTGAGACTCCTGACTAATGGGCACATTGCTTATGTCCTCCACGGTGAAGACCGATGCAAAATATTCATTCAATTCCCTTGCCATCTCACTATCATCCATTATAATACCTCCTGCACCGTTATCAATTGGTCCTATGTCAACCCGTGTCTCTCTTTTATTCCTTATGTATTTAAAAAAACTCTTAGAATCCTTCCGAATGTTGTCCGCCAGCTTCCTTTCGTAACTCATCTTTGCTTTCCTAATGACCTTCTTAGTTTCTCTCTGCAGATTTTTAAAATCGTTCCAATCTTCTGTTTTCCCACTAATTTTTGCTACTTTGTACGCCGCCCCTTTTGCTTTTATTTTATCCTTCACCTCCCTCGTTATCCACATCTGTGCCATTTTTCCATTCAAAACCTTCTTTTTTCTTGGAATATATCTGTCCTGCATTGTCCTTATTTCCTGTAGAAATTTCTTCCATTTTTCCTCTGCCGTCCCTCCAGCTAACTTACTCCTCCAATCAATTTGGGCCAACTCATCTCTCATACCTTTGTAATTTCCCTTATTCCACTGAAATATCGATACACCAGTTATCAGCTTCTCCTTCTCAAACTTGAAACTAAACTCAATCATATTGTGATCACTTGTTCCCAGTGGTTCCTTTACCTTTAGTTCCCTAATCACCTCGGGTTCACTACACAACACCCAATCCAAAACAGCCGATCCCCTGGTGGGCTCCTCAATAAGTTGCTCCAGAAAAACATCCCTTAGACATTCCACAAACTCTCTCTCCGGAGTACTACCGCCTTGCTGCATTTCCCAGTCCACCTTCATGTTAAAATCCCCCATAATTATCTTCACATTGTCACTCTGACATGCTTTTTCTATCTCAATCTGCAACTTATGGTCCACTTCCTGACTGCTGTTCGGGGGCCTATATATGACTGCTATTATTGTTCTTTTACCCTTGCTATTTCTCAGCTCCACCCATAAGGATTCCACCTCCTCTGACCCAATGTCCTTCCTTTCTATTGATTTTATATCGCTACTAACCATCATGGCCACACCTCCCCCTCTGCCTACCCTCCTATCCTTCCTATATACTGTATACCCCTTGACATTCAGTTCCCAATCACATCCATCATGAAGCCACGACTCAGTGATTGCAACGATGTCATATTTATTAACCTGTAGTTGTGCCACTAGGTCATCTACTTTATTCCTGATGCTACGTGCATTTAAATATAGTATGTTTAGACTGGTATCTGCTATTGATTTTATTGTACCTCTATTGATCAGCAGATTATCCTGACTTTCTACCTGTCCATCCTTCTTACTATCTTCGCTACCTACTATCTTAGACATGTTCGTGTAGACCTCATCCCCTATCCTAACATTCGGTATCCGAACATCCTCATCCCCGATCCTAACATTCTGTATCCTAACATCCGGATTTGTTGTACTTCTATTATTCAGTAAATTATCCTGACTTATCACCTGCCTGTCATTCTTGCCATCCTCAATGGATTTGTTTCTATACACTTTCTCCCTCACCTTAGCATCTTGTAACCTAGCATCCTGGTTACCATCCCCCTGCCAGATCAGTTTAAACCCACCCCTACAACTAAATTAAACATTCCCGCCAGGATATTGGACCCTTTGGAGTTTAGATGCAACCCATCCTTAGCAAATAGGTCTTGCCTCCCCCAAAAAAGGTCCCAGGTATCCAAGAATCTGAAGCCCTGCCCCTTGCACCAGTCACTCAGCCACGCATTTAACTGCCAGAGCTTTCTATTCTTCCTGTCATTGATACGCGACACGGGTAGTAGTCCTGAGATTACTACCCTTGAGGTCCTACTTTTCAACCTTCTCCCTAATGCCTTGTATTCCTCCTTCAGGACCTCTTCTCTTTTCCTACCTACATCATTGGTACCTACATGTACCAAGATTTCTGGCTGCTCACCCTCCCCCCTCAGAATATTCTCGACACGGTCTGTGATATCCCGTACCCTGGCACCAGGGAGGCAACACACCATCCGAGACTCATTATCGCTATCGCAGAATCTCCTATCCGTACCCCTTACTATCGAATCCCCAATAACCACTGCATGTCTCTTCCTCTGCTGGACCACAGTATCAGACACGGTGCCAAGGTCCTGGCTGCTGAGGTCTTCCTCTATGAAGTCATCCTCTCCAACCGAATCTAAAATGAGATATCGGTTTTTGAGGGGGACTGCCACTGAGGTGCTGTCTACATAATCTTTATAACTCCTGTCTATCTCCTGCTCGCTCTCCCTAACCAACCGAAGGTCATCCAGCTGCTGCTCCAGACTCTCAATCCGTTCCTTGAGGAGCCGCATCTCGGTGCACTTTGCGCAGATGTAGTTATCAGGGAGTCTGGTCGTCTCCCAGGGGCCCCACATCTGACACTCCAAACACAACACTAATCCCAGATGCATACTGCTGAATATCACTGAGCTCAACACTAAACTAAACTAATAACTCACCCCTCTCTATAATCTCGCCTCTTTCCCGCTCTCGCCGAAGCCCGTTGAGCCAAAGCCGAACCCACTCTGCTCCCTCTCACTTAGCTGCCCGCTCCGACGCTGCCCGCTAGATATGCTCGTCTGCTTTTTAAATCGCCCGCGCGCTTCCGGGTGACGTCACGCGCCTGCGCAGTCACTCGCCGCTGTCCCGAACGCTAGAAAGAGAAAAAAAAACCTCGTTATTTTCCGGCAATCTCCGCTCTCCCGTCGCTGGAAAGAAAACTTGAAGGCGAACCTTCGACTTTTAAATCGCCCGCGCGCTTCCGGGTGACGTCACGCGCCTGCGCAGTCACTCGCCGCTGTCCCGAACGCTAGAAAGAGAAAAAAAAACCTCGTTATTTTCCGGCAATCTCCGCTCTCTCGTCATATTGCTCCGGGAAAACTGCAGCTGTGATGATAGGAACCGTGTGTCCGCTGTTCTGCTGTAAAAATATCCCCTGGTACTTCTCAAATCAACCTGAAGTTACATTACAGAACGTACCATGGGGCTGTAAAACGAAACATGAGTTTTATACTGATCCCGCATGGATAATTTTCAGATGGATTCATTACATTCTGACCCCCATGCTGCCAATGTTCCTGATTTTGCTGCTCAATGCTCTGACCATGGGACACATTTTAGCGGCCAGTAGAGTCCGCAAGAGGCTGAGAGGCAGCAAGAATGATTCGAGTCACAATGATGCCGAGATGAAAACTCGAAGGAAGTCCATAACCTTACTCTTTGGTGTATCCGGCAGCTTCATTTTGTTTTGGTTGACGTATTGTGTAGTTTTTATGTTAATAAAAATTCTGAAGCGCTACTATTCAACCGGTTTCAGTGACCCGATGTACATCGCCGACCACACCAGCTCCATGCTGCTGTTGCTGAGTTGCTGCACAAACACTTGTATTTATGCGGTGACTCAGTCCAGATTCAGAGCGCAGCTGAAGAATGGACTAAAATTTCCGCTGAGGATGATGTTAAAATGCGTTAAGGACAGAAAACAATGCAGGGATTCCGGGCTTTAGATCTCAGCAGCATCTCACCTCGCGTTTCACCTGAGACCAAACTTCAGATACGTCTCCCGGCAACACTCGGCGATTCCTGTGTTTTTCCGCAATTTACGTTTCTGAACAAGATCGGCGGTTTCGGCTCAGGTAAATGCGGAGTGACCAAGTTAGTCAGAGAGTTACATCATAATTCAGCTCACATGGGAAACAAAACCTTGTTTTGTAGATCGACAAATATGATAATTAAATGTTGTGTTCCCTGTCCTTTGAGGAACAGGAAAGTAGAGGGAAATATTTAATGACTATAAGAAGGAAGGGAAGTTCAAACCTGTATGGATTGTGTTCAGTAGATAAAGTATTGATTGTGGTAAATGTCACATTTTGACGCAGTTTTCCCTTTACTGTCGGTAACTTCGCCATCAGAAGCTGCGCTTCAATTGGTCACCAATTCACTCCTGGCTGTGGACAATGGTTCCAGCCGTGTGTCCAATTCCCATGTCGGAGAAACATTGTTTCCGATGTCCGATATGTGGCCTTGCCCATCGCAACAATAATTTTATGTTGAGGTGTCTGGGGTGTGTCCAGCAACACTGATGTTGCCTGTTATCAGAGGATAGAAGGCATCTGTGAACGTGGTTCTTCCTGCAGCAAATGCTCTGGAGAAGGTGGTGACCCGCGATGTTTCAGGTGGCCCGTGTTCTGAGTGCTGGTTTCCCCAACCAGTTCAGCGAACACGATGAAAGCGGCGTCCCGCTTCTATGCTCCGTCGCCGAGGAAAGCTGTAGTTGAACAGAAATATAGCACAAGGAACTGCAGAGGTTGGAATCTGACCTACAAGCAATCTCCGGGAGGAAATCAATGATCGAAGCATCTGGGTTGGGAGGACAGGGCGTTGAGAGGAATTCTCAACGTTTCGGGTGTCAACTCTGCATCAGGACTAAGGGCGTAGAGGTATGAGAGGCAGTGTAAAGCGAACAGGAGAAGCGGTGAAACAGGGGCCAGTGGGTGACTGTTGGACTGAAGCTGGCTGAATGGTGACGGACAGATGGAGCCAGGTATGGGAGGGAGAGGGGTGGAGTGGGAGACAGAGCAGATGGAGGACAGATGGAGACAGATAGGAAGTGGCAAATGGTGCCTGTTTTGGGGTGTGAAGATGTAGACGGCAGTGATGGTGATAAACAGGAACACAAAGGCGACCAGTGCTGGAATACGATAAGTAATGAAGGTGATAAATGGAACCATTTTGGGAGAGGTGAAGGGCAGTTGGAACCAGGACCTTCCGGGGGGGGGGGTGGTCTTTGTGTGAAATTTGAGGGCCGGATTGGACGGAACCAGGAGTGGCTGCAGGATGACAATGAATGATGGGGGTCCGCAGAGATGTGGAAAACGGGACAATAAAGGAAGGACCAGGGGATGTTGGGAGAGAAAAAGGGTGTGGGCGGGCACACTGGAGCTGCGGGTGACCGGATATTGGGAGGTTCACTGCCTATACCACCAGGTGGCAGCCTACACAGGCGGGACACGAGGCGTCGTTCATCTCATTACTTTGGCCTTACAGTAGCAGTGGAGAAGGCTGACGATGGATAGATTTGTGTGGGAATGGGGATCGCTATTGAAATGACGTGTAACAGGGCTGTTTAGCTCCCTGAATGGTGGTGAAGGAAGAGCTGTGAGAAAACCTGTTGCACTTCCTGCAGTTGTAGTGGCAAGTGCCAGGGGTCAGGGAGAGGTGGGTTGGGTGGGCTGAGCGCAACCGACTTGGACAGCTGACTTTCCACGGGGTAAACCTCGCTCTCCCGCCCGACCATCGGTGCGCTGCGTCTTCCCTCCGTATCCTCCACCGCCGTTGTCGCCCCAGACCCCACATTATAACCTCCTATATCAGGCCCTACACCACTCTTTCCACTCTCACTTTTACCTCTGCTCCCCATACTTCCATCTCTCCCCGAGTCCCCTCTCACATTCAATTCCCTCTCCTCCTTCCTGTTACCCCTCACCTTGCGACAGCTCCAAACCCTGCCGTGTCTCACTATACAACCCACCCCAACCCCCGCCCCCCCCCCCCGCCAACCCCTGCCTGATTCTGGAGCGGTCAGTCCTCTGCAGCAGCCTCATAATGATGCTCTTCATCCGTCGCCTCTGACTCCCTGTCTGTTTCTTTGACAGCGAGTCCTCACATCCACTCCAACCCCCCGAACCCACTGATTATCCCTTCTGATAACTGTATCGATCAATCCCCTTGGCCAGACTTTCGGTCCTTCTCTTCCCTATCGATCTTTCCAGCTCCAATTGTCATGGCAATATAAACCGCCTCGACGTGTCCACTGCGCTCTCCCACTCCAACCTTACCTCCGAACGCGCAGCACTCCATTCACTTTCCACCTACCTCGACCGAGTCTTCAAACCCGTAGACAAGGTCGCTGCCGTTGTATTCTTCCAGAGAATCCTGTACCTTCCAATAGCAGACCGATGATCTCGGATCCCATCTCATACTTACTCCTGGACCAGGACTCCCCTGACGAACACCAGGTTACTGTCTCCCACACTGTCACTGACCTGAGAACATGGGGAGATCTCCCTCGCAACATAGCGGAAGATCTTGAGTTCTCGTCTTCTATCCGTACAAAGATCCAACCACTTCCCCTCCACCAACACACTCATCCGCCTGACTAAACTTGTTCTTACCCTGACCAACTGCCCTTTTGACTCTTCCCACTTTCTACAAACCATTTGTGTAGCCATGGGCAGTCGCATGGGGCCCAGTTGTTCCTGTCCTTTTCTTGGCTAAGTGGAACGGTCGTTGTTCCAATCCTTCTCCGGCACCAGTCCACAACTGTTTCTCTGCTGCATTGACAACAGAATCGGCGCTGTCTCATGCGCTCTGCAGAAATCGTTGATTTCATCAGCTGCGTTCCGAGCGTCCACGCAGGAGATAAACGGTCCAGTGACGTTTACTATGTTATC
Source organism: Pristis pectinata (assembly GCF_009764475.1). NCBI lineage: Eukaryota > Metazoa > Chordata > Chondrichthyes > Rhinopristiformes > Pristidae > Pristis > Pristis pectinata. The sequence goes on along the minus strand of NC_067421.1, from coordinate 2,631,430 downwards.
CCCAAAATCCCCCAGTTACGTTGACTGGACCTCTTCCCACCCTGTCCCTTGTGAGCACGTCATAGAATTCTCCCAGTTTCTCTCCATATGAAACATTCCATTCCAGGACATCTGAAATGTCCCCCCCCCCCCCCCCCACCGCCCCATTGCGGTTGATTCCTCAATTTTTCGGAATTCAACTCGCACGCCCCGTCCTTTCACACAGAACGGAGATAGATTTCTCTTGCTCCTCATTTTTCTCCACACCAGCTTCCTTGCACAGCCCGTCACTTCCGCCAGCTGCAACGAGATCCCAGCACCAGCCATATCTTTCTATTTTCTCCCCTTTCTGTATTTTTCAGACACCACTCTCCCTGTGATACCCTGATCCGCTAATGCCTCCAAACCTACTCCTCATGCGCCGTGGCACGATGCCCTGAAACCGCAGGAGGAACAACACTTGTTCCTGCACCTCCTTCCTCATCGACATCTCAGGACCTAAACAGCCGTTCCAGGTGAGGGAACGCTTCAAATGCACCTCTTCCAACCTCGTTTAACGAAGGCGGTGCTCCGGCTGTGTCCTCTGCTACATCAGCGACAGCAAGCGTAGACCAGGCCATCGGTTCGCAGAGCCCCTGTGCTCTGTCCGTAATGCAATCCCGAGTTCCCAGTTGCACGTCAGTTGAAGACCTCTTCCCATTCCCACTCTGACATGTCAGTCCTCGGCCTTCTTCACTGCCATAGTGAGTCGAACCGCAAATCTGGAGAGCACTGCCTCATATTGCGCGTAGTGTATCTGCAGTCCATTGGTATAAACTTTGAACTTTCCAATTGAAGTAAACCTTACCTCATTTGCCTCCCCGGTCGCTCCCACCTCCTCTCCAGTTCGCTCCTCCCACTTTCTTTTATCCATATCCTCTCTATCGCCACGTCAGACAGTTTTGTCCGCCTCCGCCACCTGGTTCCATCCACCAATCACCAGTCATAGATCAGCAGCCCTTGAGTCCTTTCTTATCTGCTTCCACTTCCCTCCTAAAGACTCATCAGAGTCAGGCACGTCATTAAGGCAATGAATGAGGGCTCACTTGGGATAATGGTTTAAAAGTTAAGGAGGCAGCATGGGGCGCAGGGTAATGTTTCAAATGTCATTCAATGCAGGCTTGGTGAGTGTTGGCAGAAGGCGAGGGTAAGGGTTGTGTTGTGAATGGAAATGTGTGGTCCATGTTTTAACGCAGGAATCTGTGCTGGGCCACTTGATGCCTGTGACAGACAGTTGTGACCTGGACTTCAGCCTGGCAGGATTGATTAAGTTCACACATGACATGAATGTTGGTGTTTCGTCAATGAGGAGGGGAATCTCCACCAAGGGAACAATATGAGTGAGTTAGGTATGATGGACAGAACAGTAGCCTGTGGAATGTATTACTCAAACATATGGGCTAGTGCATTTGGATGAACGAAAAGCCTCGGATACACACAGTGAATGATGGGGCATGACAAGAGCACAGAGGAACAGAGGGACTTGGTGTACGTCTCCGCTTGTCCCTGGGACAGCAGCGGAAGTGGTTCAATAAGTTGCCTTCATTCGCCAATGCATCAAATGAAAGTGAGACACCAGAAAGTGCAGATGGTGGAATCTGGAGCAAAACACAACCTGCTGTTGAATTTTTGGGGTCGAGAACCTGCATCAGGATCTTTGCTTGAATGCAGGTTCTTGACATGAAACATCAAACATTTCATTGTCTCCACAAAGCTGCTTTACTCACTGAGTTCCTCCAGCACACTGTTTTATGCTCAATAAATTCAAAGAGCATGGTGGTCAGAGGTCACAAGCTTACCCAGCCCAATCCGACAAAGTGCCAATGAAGTAATCTTTCCCTGCATCAGCGAGAGAGGGAGCTGCTGCAGTCAGTCGTGAAACCCTTGGAATTAGCAATGTGATTAAAGTTGTATGCAGATGTCTCTGAGTTCAACCTCTTTATAATCATTATTCAAAATGGTTTATACTTTATTGTCAGGGCGGGATACCTGTCTGTACACCATTTGCTTTAACTGTTTGTTGCGCCTGCATGTTTTCTTTCAGTCACTGACACATGGACACCCAGCTCCCTTTGAACATCAAGATTTCTCATTCTGTCACTGATCAAATAATGTGCTGTTTTCCTTTTTCCCTGCCACCGGGGTACCTTCATACGTATCAGTGTTATACTCTGTCTGTCATGTGTCTGTCCGTTTACTCGCATCGTCTGAATTGTGTTGGAGCCTCTTTGCATCCTCCTCACAACACACAATCTTACTTAGATTCGCGACTACTGCACGAGTTGCCCCTCTAAGGGTTATCGTTCTGCACAGAAATTCTGTCGGGTGCAGAAGACGTTGTTGCTGAGGTTAATTGCGCGTGTTGTCGGGGAGCTGGGGACATTTGCCACACACACTGCGCCAACTGCTTCAACGTGCTCCACAATTGATTTTGGTTCAGCGAGAGGATGTTGACCAGGGTCAGGTGCAGCGCTGATGCCTGGGCTCCACACCTGGAGGTGCCGTCACAGCGGAGTCCCTCCATTACCCCGCCTTCCTCGGGAGAGCGCGGCCTCTCTTTTCATCTGCGAAGCAGTTTCTCTGCCGCGCTGCATTATGGGGGAGAGCAGATGCCACTTCGTTCGCACTGCTTGTACTTTGAACAAATTATTTCGTCATTCAGCAGACCAAACGTGTGCGCAGTCCTCCATTTGTGGTCTCATCAGTAAACAACTGGAACAACATTTCCACACTTCCAAGCAACAGACCTCTTGCGATAATGACCTGTATTCATTGTGCCTTCCTCAACACCTGCTACATCGGCCTGTGAACGTTTTGTGATTCCTGCACACGACTATCTCGACCCCTCCGCTCATTTACAATCTCTCTCCAGTTAGGTAATAGTCTACCTTTATATTCGTCTTCTCAGAATGAACCCTCACACCTTACCACATTAAACCTCACTTGGCAAGTTTCCGCACTAATTGAACCTGTCTATATCCCGTTACAAGAGCCCAGATATCCTCATCGCAATATTCTATCCACCTACTTCAATGACACAGGCAAACTTGGATACCTTGCACTCCGACCCCTTCTGGGGGTTATTGACAAATTGTAAATCGGTGATGGACGACAATAGATCCCTGAGACAGTCCAGTTTTTACATCTTTCCAGCCTGAGCAAAGACCTGTTTATACCGACTCTGTATTATTTGGGGTAAACACGTTTCAATCCGTGCAAACGCATTCCTGCAAACCCATGAGATCTTATCTAGAGCACTAGCCTTGTATGTGGACCTTGTCAAATGCTTTCTGGAGATCCAAATACACAATATCTGCAGGTTCCCGTCTTTCCATTCTGATGGCAATAGTTTCAGTCAAGCCCAAATCCCAGGGTACAAACGCTACATCTATAAGAGGAGGGGTAAGAATGGAAAATAACTCACAGGCAGCAATATGGTACTCTGGTCAAATGTGGGAACGTGGGTCGGAGTTTATGTCTACGTCCAAGGTGTCGAAAAAATGTGATGATGTTCATAGTGTCAGAGAGTGGTGCAGTGTAGGAGCAGCCTTCCGGCCCACCGTGGCTGTGTTGATCCTCATGTCTATCAATACCAATCCCATTTTCTTGCATTAATTCTACATTCGTTCATGCTTCGTTCGTTCACGCTCTGTCAAGATGCTCCTTAAATAATGTTGCTGTTCTTGTCTCCACCACCTGCGCTGCAAGCTCATTCCAGAGACCAACTGTTCTTTGTGTGAACTCTTTATCCCTCGGATCTCCTTTTAAACCTTTTCCCTCTCACACTAAATTAAGACCTCTGGTCGTAGACATCCCTGCAGTGAGTAACAGGCACCGACCATATATCCTATCTGTGCCTACCATAATTTTTTCTCCCTTTATCATGTCAGCCTCCTTCCCTCCAGGGAAAGCAGACCTGACCTATGCAATCTCTCCTGATAGCCAAAGCCCTCCAATCCAGAACCGTCATTGTGAACCGTATCTGCACTCTCTGTAGAGTAATCACGTCCTTGTATTGTGTGATGAGCAGAACAACACATCATCCTCCAACTGCGCCCTAACCCACGTTTGGTACAAATGTAACATGGTGTCCCAAATCTTATAGTGAATGTCTCGGCCGACAAAGGCAAGCAGGCCATACTACGCCTTCGTCAGCAATATGTCTTCCTGTGTTTCCATTGTCAGGGAGCTACATATTTTTATTCCTTGGTCTCCCACTCAACAAGGGCCTGGCAATCACTGTGTATGTCCTGTCATATTTGAAGTCCCCAAAATGAATCACTTCTCACTAAATCAAGCTAAATTTCAGCTGTCATTCCTTTGCCCACTTTCCCAGTTTATGTCGATTCTGTTGTAAACTTAGACAACCTTCTTCACTGTCCACTACACCACCAATTATGCTATTTTCTTCCAACTCATTCATTATGCCATCTACGTTCTCATCCAAATAATTAAAATGCACGACACAGAACGGGGAGCCAGCCCCGAACCCAGCGACACACCACCAGACACAGGCCTCCGATCTGTGAACATCCCTCTACGACTACCTCCAAGCACCAAGCCACTTCTAACCGAAACGGTAACTTTGTTTCTGGTTACACAAACATTGCCTGACCAGCTGAGTGTTCCAGCATTTTCTACGTTTAGTCCAGATTTCACCAAATATTTTTTAGAATTTTCGTTTCGAGCAAATTTGTGTGCGAACTATGGAATGAAAATAAACGGCCGTAAAGAGGCGGGGGTGGCGAGCAGTGCGGTCACCACTTCCACTTTGATGTTCATGGGTTGCCGAACCTGTTAATAATATCAACCCAGGCCACGGAGCAGACATCCACAAGTACGATAAGGTGGTGGATCATTAATCGATGGAACAACTACTCAGAATGTTATCATGAGCCCTGATGGCCTCTGATATCCTGACGTCAGTGACCGTGACGTTTTCCTGGATGTCAGATTCATCAGGCAACTCATATGTCAGTGAATTGATCTCATAGAAAACCAGTGCGCCAGGCTCGGTTTCCGTCACGGACTATGTAGCCCAGGCAGTGGACCCCAAGGTCCCTTCGCACTGCTCAGGGTCATGACATTAACCTTGTCTTCTTCCTTCAAATTCGATATTCCAAAGTGTATCGCTTTATACTTTTCTGGGTTGAACTCCGTCTGCCCCTCAGCCCAGCTTTGCATCTTATCAATGTCCTGTTGTACCAACAGCAACGTTCCAGACTGTCCACAGTACCAAACTTCGTTTCATCTGTAAACTTACTAACCCACACTTCCACATCCTCATCCAAGTCATTTCTAAAAATCACAAAGAGCAGGGGTCCCATAACAGTTCCCTACGGGACACCACTGGTCACAGACCTCGGCCTTCATCAATGTGCTTTGTCACATCTTCAAAGAATTCAATCAGGCTCATGAGGCACGACCTGCGACTCACAAAGCCATGCTGACTGTCCCTAATCAGCCGATGATTCTCCAAATGCCAATAAATCCTGTCTCCAAGAAACGTCTCAAGCACTTTGCCCACCACTGAAATAAGACTCACTGACCTGTAATTCCTAGAGTTATGCCGACTCCCTTTCTTGAACAAAGGAACATTTACCCCCTTTAATCATTTGTCACTACTGTTGTGGCCAGTGGTGACCTAAAGATCATCACCAAAGGCGGAGCAATCTCTTCCCTCGAATCCCGTAATAACCTTGGGTATATCCCGTCCGGCTCCGGTGACTTATCGATCCTCATGTTTTCCAAAAGTTCCAGCACATCTGCTTTCCTCCCTTCGTCAGGTCCTGGTGTATCAGCCTGTCTAATGCCATCTCACAAACGTCAAGGTCTCTCTCACTGGTGAATACTGAAACAAAGTATTCATTAAGGACCTCCCCTACTTCTTACGACTTCAGGCATATGTTTCCTCTTTTATTCCTGATCGGTCCTACCCTCACTCTAGTCATCCTGTTATTCACATGCGTATATACCTCCTTGGAATTTCCCTTATTCCCACTCACCAAGGCCTTCGCATGCCCCTTTCGAGCCCTTAAGTCCATTCTTAAGCTCCCACCTGGCTACCTTGTAACTCTCCAGAGCCCTGACTGATCCTTGCTTTCTAAACGTTAGGTAGGCTTCTTTATTCCTCTTGACAAGATATTCTACGTCCCTTGTCAACCATGGTTCCTTCACTCTACCATTCTTATCTTGGTTCAATTGATCACCAGCTACGTCGTCTTTTCAATTTAAAACTAACATGTAACAGCGTTTCCGAATCTAAGGAAATGCCTTCAACCCGGGAGGTTAACTCTTTCTCTCTCCACAGATACTGCCAACCTTCTGAGTGTATCAGTGGGGCTGCTCCACGAGAATTACCCAGAACAAACCTGGATCACACTTCTCAACCGATGGAACTGTTGCTTCTTCCACCTGTTCAAGTGACTTGGAGGTCCGTGTACAGCGATTCTGTAAAGGTCCTGGGCAGTTACAGAAGTCAATCAGCAAGGCCGAGGGACCCCACACTCCATGTCTCAGGGACTCTGCTTCAGCGATACAAAGCCATGGTCTGCCTGTCCCAGGAGAACAGGGAACAGTGCACAGCCCCACACGAGGGGAGAGACAATCCAGTCTCAGTGACAGCAGTGTGGATTGACCAAAATGATCCCCGGACTCCAGGGTCACATTATGTGCAGAGATTACCACCCAGGATGTGGAAAGTTGAAGTGTGATCCGATGGAGGTTTCAGAATATCATAGGGATCAGGTGGAGTAGACGGAGAGAAACTGTTCACCCGGGAAATCTGGCACTGGTCTGAACATCAGAGCTGGGAGCATCAGGCCGGATCCCCACAGGCTGAGGACACGTCCATTGACGACGTCCCACTGCTTCCAGCAGCCAGACCCACACAAACTTCAGCAACCGGTGCGTCAGCACATCCCACCCTCAAATCATCAGATGTCAAACAGCACGTGCGGAAATGACAACCCTTTATAGATTTCACCATCGGAGATGTAACCTAAATACAGAAGGACTTTTTAATTTGTGAGCAAAATCAAAATAATCAGTTCACTGTTCAGTTCCAACCAGACAATTAGAACAAGATGAATAGCAGTTTAAATAATCCGTCAGATTTATGATAAGATAAAATCAGACCTTTATTAGTCACATCGAAACACATAGTGAAATACATCTTTTGTGTCGTGATTTTGGGGGGCAGCCCGTAAGTGTCGCCACTCTTCCGGCGCCAACATAACATGCCCATAACTTCCTAACCTGTACGTCTTTGGACTGTGGGAGAAACATCAGGGTGACCGCTGATTATACAATCACATTTCAGTGCAGGGTCCATGATCACTGCAGACCCAGGGCCAATGACTGAGATATTTTACAAGTTACCATGATATCAACAGGCTGCATCAGACACTCGAGGAAAAATTCCAGCTGCAACATCCTCAGCAACCTGGCCAAAAGTGCTCTCTCCCCAGAGAGTCCCACCCCCGGGACACTGAATGCCATCACTGGTGGCCGAGACTAAGCAGCACCCGGGGCAATGAATTTCATGACTGGTGTCCCAGATGAAGACCCACCCTGGGACACTGAACGCCATCACTGGTGTCCCAGACTGAGCCCCACCCAGGACACTGAATGTCATTACTCGTGTCCCAGAATGATCCCCACCCTTGGCCCTTCCTGACGGTGCAGTTCCCCAGGTCCAAATGGAAGGGCCGCTGAATCACGGGGCAGCAAGACCGCCACTGATACCACAGCCCCCTCAGCTCGAGCTGGGAACCGGTACAGCCGCTCGGTGTTAAATCCGGGGTGCAGCCGTTTAAAGTGGAGGGCGGCCTTCGGCCAGAAGTGTTCCCATCCAGAGGCCGGTGATTTTCCTACAGCGAGATGTTCACAGGGACACACTCAGTCTGGGTCTGGTTCCCCTCAGTGATTTCAGCTGATTCTCTCCACTTCAACTGAACTGCTTCTCCCGCAGCCTGAAACAGGTTGAAGAATAAAGAGGAAATAAACAGATTGTACAACAGCGTCAGTAACAGGGCACTGAGGTCAACAGAAACACTTGGGGACAAATATCACCAGGACAGCCTGTGGGCCGACTGATCATGAATCACATTAACACTCACGTGATCAGCTCCAGAGGACCAGTACGAGGTGGAGGGCGGCCTTCGGCCAGAAGTGTTCCCATCCAGAGGCCGGTGATTTTCCTACAGCGAGATGTTCACAGGGACACACTCAGTCTGGGTCTGGTTCCCCTCAGTGATTTCAGCTGATTCTCTCCACTTCAACTGAACTGATTCTCCCGCAGCCTGAAACAGGTTGAAGAATAAAGAAGAAATAAACAGATTGTACAACAGCGTCAGTAACAGGGCACTGAGGTCAACAGCAACACTTGGGGACAAATATCACCAGGACAGCCTGTGGGCCGACTGATCATGAATCACAATAACACTCACGTGATCAGCTCCAGAGGACCAGTACGAGGTGGCAGAGAGCGGGGACAGATCGGTCTTTGAAGGAGTTTTTCCCCAGGTCCAGCACCCTCAGTGAATTGTATGCACCGAGAGTGGAGCTGAGATCCTTTGTGTAAGAATCTGTGAGACTCAGATCGCTCAGCCTGTAGATGAGAGAGAGTGAGGGTGAAGGACACAGAGATACAGGAGACAAATCCCCAGGGTTTATCAATAACACAATTACTGATCCCACAGGTTGAAAGTCTCTAGTCCGACATACTTGAGACCTGCCCAGTGATCATCTTGATAGCATGTGAGTGAACACACCCACACACAGAAAACAGAGAGAGGGAGACAAAATCACACTGATTACACATTGCACATTCGATGAATGCACTGATGGCCAGGGGGTCTTCATAGTTTTACTACAGGTTATGCAGGCAAATGTTACTGGGATTGCCCTCCACATGCAAAACCTCCTGAGTCACACACTTTCCGACTGTCCCCCCACCCCCTCCTTCCCATACACCACCTCCCCCTTGGTCACACACTGTCCGACTCTCCCTCCTCCCCATACACTACCCTCCCCTGCTCACACATTTTCCGAATCTCCCCCACCTCCTCCTTCCCATACACCACCTCCCCCTGGGTCACACACTGTCCGACTCTCCCCCACCCCTCCTCTTCCCCATACACCACCCGCCCCTGGGTCACACACTGTCCGACTCTCCCCCAGCTCCCTCCTCCCCATACACCACCCTCCCCTGCGTCACACATTTTCCGAATCTCCCCCCACCCCCTCCTCCCCGTACACCACCTCCCATGGGTCACATACTGTCCAGCTCTCCTTGGACCATTCGTCCCCAGATCACACCCTCCAAACTCTTCATCCTCCACCCCCCAACCCAAATACACCATCCATTCTTGGGTCACACACTGCTCAACTCCACTTCCCACCAGCACTACCCCCTCCCCATACAACTTCTATCCCTGGCTCACACACTGTCTGTCTCTACCCCCACCCCTCCTCCTCTCCATGCACCGCCAATCCCTTGGTCACACATTGTCTGACATTCCTGGGGCCATTCTTCCCCAGATCACACACTGTCCAACTCCTCATCTTACCCTCCCCACACACCATCCATCCCTGGGTCACACACTGCTTGATCTCCATCCTCCTCAGCTCACACACTGTTTCATCTCCCTTGATGAATCCATAACTGTCCAAATCTGTCCCATGCTCAGTGACTGCAATGACCTGATATGCAAAAGGAAATGGAGAAAAGCAAACCCAATTCTGACCCCCTGTCAGACAGCATCATTCCTTCTGAGACTGAGCGACAGAGTCACATCACCAAACATATCCTGACACCACGTGTGGCCTGTCCCACTGATCCACAGTCAGATCAACAGAGGTGTATCAGGTGTGTCCATCCCACCCTGTGTGCAGTAAACCCATTCCCGCACTCCTGGATCATATCTTGTGTCCCGCAACATTCACTAATTCCACATGGTATTACCCAGTTCAGCAAAGTGCCACAGCCGATGGAGACACGCTGATCTCCAGGTACACAGTGGTTTCGATCGTGGCAGATGGGAATTTAAATTCAGCTAAATAATCAAATGATTAAATAATCTGGAATAAAATGTCATTACCCTTAGTGGCTGGCATGCCGCTACTACACAATTAGTGATTACTTCACCCATTTCCCAGAGACACCCACATCCTGTGAACAAGTGGTAAATCCTCCCAACTTTAACATGACTTTTGATGCCTTCACTTCCACTGCACCATCATGTGGATATGAAACATTGACTCCAATCTCCTTTGGTTTATAAGGCCAGCGTGCATCATCGGTAGAGCTGGAAACTACTTTATAATCACAGTGCAAAATTCTCTGTGGTTCCTGCTGTGGACACACACTCTCCCTTCACTTGCCAACACACTCACTGCAACCATCCACAACCTAAACCAGATGTAATGCACAACCAATACTTCACCCAGTCCTTCCCCTCCCCTCATCTCCACTGAGTCACAGTTCTAAGGAGCACTGGTTTTTCCCTCTCCTTTCTCTAAGATAAGGACACACAAACCCAGCTTAATCTATATCAACAAGGGCAAGGAGATTGTTTAATTCAGTGGGAGGCGATCTCTGCACGACTGACAATTGGCCTCAGTGGCAAGCCGTGTGAAAGGGCCAGATTTCCATTCCAAAATTTGATTAGCCCAGCTGACTCATCAGGATAATCCAACAGTATCACTGCCAATATTACTGACATTAGCCTTCGCAATTAGGTGCCAAAATTATTTTAATTACTTGACCAAGTATTCAACAGACCTGGATGGATTGAACCAGTATTTGGAGATGGTTATTTGAATTGTTGGGCAGAGCAGTGGCAGATTAAATATAACCCTGATAAGTGTGAGGTGAAGCACTGTGGGGGATGGTCAGCTGAGGGCAGGACATACACCAGGAATGATCGAGGTGCAGGGAGTACTGAGGAACACAGAAACCTTGGTGTATGAATCCAAAGATCCCTGACGTTGGCAGCACAGGGAGACGGCGGGCTGAAGGAAGCAGACAGGATGTGAGCGGTCATTAAGTGGGGCAGAAGATACAGGTGCAGGACATCTTGGTACAACTTTACAAAATGTTGATGAGGCTACATTTGCAACAGTGTGTACAGTTCCAGTTACCACACAATAGGCAGGAGGTGAATGCTCTGGGGAGGGTGCAGAGGACATGCTACAATCCTGAGGAAGGGTCTTCAACCTGAAACATTAACTCTTTCACTTCCCACAAATGGGGTCTGACCTGCTGAATATTTGCATCTTTTTCTGTGTTTCACATTTCCAGCACCTTCAGTGTCTTTGATTTTTCACCAGGATATCGCCTGGGATTAAATGTTTCAGTTATGAGTTGGGTTGGGCTTGTTGTCCTTGGAGCAGTGGAGACCCATGGGAGATATGACAGAGGTGCACAAAATTATGGGAGGCACAGACAGGGGTTAAGTAAACTGGTCAAAGAGTCAGAGTCATACAGCATGGAAATGGGCCCTTCGACGCAACTGGTCCATGCTGACCGATTCTCATCTAAGCTTGTCCCATTTGCCTGCATTTGGCTCATATCCCTCTGAAACTTTCCTATCCATGTAGTGCCCAAGTAACTTTTAATTGTTAATGTACCTGCCTCAACCACTTCCCCGCCAGCTAATTCCATAGACTGACCACCCTCTGCATGAAAATTTTGCCCCTCGGGTTCCTATTATATCCCTCCTCTCTCACCTTAAACCTGTATCTTCCAGTTCTCGATTCCCCGCCCCGGTAGATATTGTGCGCATCACCTTATCTATGCCCGTCATGATTTTATACACCTCAATGTGATCACCCCTCATTCTCCTATTCTCCAATGTGAACAGTCCCAAACTGCTGGACCTCTCTCCGTAACTCAGTCCCTCGAGTCCTGGCGACATCCCCATCGCTCCTTCCAGCATAACAACATTTTTCCTCTCGCAGGGTGCCCAAAACCAAACACAATATTCCAAATGCAGCCTCACCAACCTCCTGTACAACTGCAACATTGTAGCCCAGCTTCTATGCGCAGTGCCCTGACTGATGAAGGTCAGCCTGCCAAATTCCTTCTTCACCGCCCTGTCTACCTGTGACGGCATTTTCAGGGATCCATGTACTTGTACTCCTGGATCCCTGTGTTGTACAACACTCCCCAGGGCCCTACCATTGACTGTGAATGTCCAAGCCTGATTTGTCTTCCCAAGAGGCAAAAACTCCCACTAATCTGAATTAACCTCCATTTGCCGTTCCACGATCCACTTCCCCATCTGATGGAGATCATCTTCACTGTCTACAGCACCAGCGATTTTAGTGCCATCTGCACACTTACTGACCATGGCTGATACATTCTTACCCCAGTTACTGATATCGATGACAACTAGCAATTGGCCCAGCACCGACCCCTGGGGAACACCACTAGTCAAGGACATTCAGTACGATAAACAACCTTCCACCATCACCTCTGCTTCCCTCAAGCAAGCCAACCGTGCATCCAATTTGCCAGCTCTCTCTGGATCCCATGTGAACTTTCCACAGCAGCCGACCATGTGGAACCCTGTCAAAGGCTTTACTGAGTCCATACAGACTACAGACCGAGGGCAGAGGTGTCTAAGACCAGGGGGCATAGATTTAAGCAGAGGAGTGAGAGGTTCAGAGGGATATGAGGAAAGGTTTATCATTCAGAGGGCAGTTGAAACCTGGAACACACTGCCCGAGGTGGTGGTGGAGGCAGCTACTTTCACCACATTTAAGAAGTGGATGAGCATTGAAATTGCCAAGATACAGTCGGCTATGAACCAAATGTGACCAGTACAGACAGCGAGTCGATGGGAAGAATAGGCACGGCAGGCCAAAGGTCTGTTTCCGTGCTGTAGGATCTCCGACTCTGGACATGCTAAACTAACGACGGTGGCACCGCAAACCATTTGGTTTAAAACTCCACAGCCCTCTCCAACTTGAAATAAACGAGGCTGTACCCCTTTGTCCCCACTGCGCATACCTGTTCCTGTCCAGGTATCACACAGAGTTTGGCAACTTCTGCTGAACAGCTGGCAATCAGTGAAACTCCTGTGCCTTTTTCCATCAATGTCGGTTTCTGTTTGCAAACCTGCATCTATCACTGTGGCAGAATCAGTGATGAAATCTGACCCTCAACACTGTGTTCACATCCACAAGCACTGCAACTTCAACAATCTCACTGAGAGTCTGATGTAGACCCAACCCCAGCACTCTGTACATGAGGTCACATCTCTCCTGCTTCTGACATTTAAAATACCCGAGGAATGATTCAGATTGAAGGTTCCGGTGGACCTCACAAACCATGACTCCCCACAGCTGGTTCCACCTGTCGGTTCCTCCACTTCCCTTCATCTCCAGGGAGGCTGCATCTCCACACAAACTGCCTGCTTGGACCATAGAACCACAGAACAATACAGCACAATACAGGCCCTTCGGCCCACCATGTTGTGCCGACCTTCAGACCACACCTGAGACTATCTAACCCCTTCATCCCACATATCCCTCCATCTTGTCAGATAAGCATACGGAGGAATTTAACAATCTCTTGAACTTGACCAACATATCAGCCTCTGCCACCACCCCAGGCAGTGCTTTCCATGCACCAACCACTCTCTGGGTGAAAAACCTCCCTCTGATATCTCCCTTGAACTTCCCATCCATTACTTTAAAGCCATGCCCTCTTGTATTGAGCATTGGGTCCCTGGGAAAGAGGTGCTGGCTGTCCACTCTATCTATTCCTTTTAATATTTTGTATACCTCTATCATGTCTCCCATCCTGCTTCTCTCTAAGGAGAGAAATCCTAGCTCCTTTAGTCTCTCCTCATAATCCATACTTTCTAATCACCGCAGCATTCTGGTAAATCTCCTCAGCACCCTGGTAAATCTCCTCAGCACTCTTTCCAACGCCTCCACATCCTTCGTATAATGAGATGTGGAGGAGAAGATCACTTGAGAAGCCTGCCTATACCAGTGACACAAGACACCCTATCACTGTCGATCTCCAGTCACTGTGTCTGAGCTGCTCACCCCGGGTATCCTCCTGCTTCCCGGCTCACTCTCTTCCTCAGCAAGCCGCTCTCCTCACTCACTGTCTTTTAGCAGATTACAAACGCCCAACCAAGATGATTTATTGAACAGTTCCTGTGTCCCTCCACCAGTACCGTGCTTCCCCTGGAGAAGTTAACTCTCTCTCCTCAGCCCTTTCCCTTTTCCTTTGTGAACTACAGGAATTCACACCAGATCCGAACCCACTGTCAGGACATTTATATCTCACAGAAGGCTGTACAAACCCGTGTCCTTGTCTGATGCAGAGGTCACTGCGTCCCCTTCCCCATCTGCACTCTCAGCCATACCGGTGACAGTTGCTCCCAAATTCTGGTGCTCTGTAGCAAACAGAGCATTAACAGGAGGGTTGGAAATAATTAGGATGAAAAGGGAAAGTTTACATTTAGAAATGACACACATACTGTCTGGTCCAAAGGAGCAGATCCTCCCTTGTTTACAGAATTTACTTTCGGACCCACCCTCCCCGGGTCGCGCACTGTCCACTGTATCCACTTAATCAGACCCCCGCTGTCTGAGCCCACGCAAGCGCCACACCCCCACTGACACTCTGCGCCCACGCAGGTGCTCCCCTCCACGCCACCCACGCACCCGCACCCCCAGATATTCACTCACCCCACCCCACGCAGGTCTCTCCCCCCGGCACCCACGCATGCGTTCCCCCACCCCCTGGCAGGTGGTCCTCACCCACTCCGCAAGTACGCACGCATCCCCAGATACCCCCCCACCACCGCAGTCATCCTAGCCTCCCCCATCGCCCGCATAAACCCAGGCGTCCCCAGCGCACCCCCCGCAACCACGCAGGCGTCCCCACTACGCCCACAAAGAACCCTCCCGACACCCCGCCCTCGAAACTACAAAGAACGGATCCCATCCAGACCCATGTTCGAGCCCTGCCCAGCGGAGCTCCTTCCCACACCCCGAGCACCGGCCCGCTCCCGTCCCACTCCCCGGGCACCGGCCAGGCCCCGTTCCACTCGCTGGGCACGAGCCCGGCCCTGTCCCATCCCGGAGCACCGGCCAGGCCCATTTCCACTCCGAACCGCCCCCTATTTACATAAACCCGAGACCGGCCCCCTTCTCACCTCCGCCCGAACAGGAGAACAGCCGGGAATGCCTGGAACACCAGGTCCGCGCCTGCACTTTTCCGGAGTTCCCCACAGCGCCACCAGTGAGAGGATGACCGAAGGGACAATGCAGCGGTCCCGGCCTTTCGGTCTCTTCACCGGGTACCCAACCTCCACCTCAAATCCACCCAGCTCACTCTGGGATAACTTCAATGACCATCACACATTATTCCCCTCAGCAATAAGCTGTTTCACTGATTCAGCCACAACTGCCTATCAGAGGAAGAATGTTCAGGGTGTTTAGTTTACTGGGAGGCATAAAACACTGCAGCGACTGCAGCTGTTTACTAATTAACTTTGGGTAGACTTCTCTGGCATTTATCATTGGCATCAGTGTGCCGTTACACTCACACAACACTGAATTCAGTGGTGAAACACTGTTACTTTCCTTCTTCGTCCAACCATATCAGTAAAACCATGTTTATCCAAACACTGACTAACGAGACCATGCACTGACCAAAGCCGCCCCAGAGCAGCAAACCGTCCTGGAAATCCTCCCCAGACACATTTGGGGATTTGTGAGCCAGCCCGAGACAAACCACACTGCCGAGTCCACCGATAACACAGCACAGCTGGGTAGACAGCAGTTCTTCAGGGGGACTTTCAATCAGTGGTGAACCCGTGGTTTCCTTCGTTGTCCACCTGAAACCAGTGAAAACGTCGATTAAAATGTTTTCAAAACAAAGCGCTGCCCACCCACGTCTGACGTCACACACGGCTCCCTATATAAATGTGACGTCACACACGCGCTGCCCGGCTCGCGCGGAGACGGTTTAACGGCCGAGCGCGCGCCCACCAACCGCCACCTGACCCTCCAACTGTCAACAGAGGAGGGTTGAGCAATCCTGTTCCCATTGGTGCGAGGGGACGTCAATCACTGGTTATAACTAATAGCAGAGGCGGACCCGCCGACGGGGCAGTACCCCGCAGACCCCGCCTCCCGCTCCCTCCACAAACTCCCGGTCAAACCGGAACAAACCTCAGAGCAAATGTGCCGCTTTTTTATTTCTTCCCATTTCCCTCCGGGGGCAGTTGGGGCCGTTTGTGAGCCGATTTCCCCACCGACGGGTGAGGCGGCTTCCTGCGGCCGGAGCCGGTGAGTTGAGCTGCCTGTGATGCTGCTGCAGGGTTTCCATTGGACCTGTCCCTCCCTGTAATTGTGCACCCGGCAATGAACCCGAGCGGACCTGACACAACCCGGGGAGGGTGGAGTGGGGATGATCATGTCCAGAGGGTTCAGGGTTATGTGGGCAAGGTGAGTGAGTGGGAAAAACAGGTCAGCTGGAGTCCAGTGTGGAAAATGTGAGGTCCCCACTTCTGTGGAAGGGACAGTAATGTTGAGTGTGTTTAAATGCTGAGGGACTGAGGTGCAGCGGACAGTGAGGGAGCTCACATGGAAGTTGTATTTACTGCAGAAGTTACTGGGTATAAGGGTGAAAATGACCCCGCACCTGTTATTTGGAGCTTTGTTGAGACTGCAGCTCGAATATTGTGGAACATCTGGGTGTGCTGGTGTAACATCAGTGATGCAGCACTTGCTGCAGAGAGCTGACAGTGAAGGGTCACCGCACTGCTCACTGCAGCCATGGGTTTGTCACATGAAGAAAAATCAGACAGGCTGAGCATTGTTTAAAGTGTGCAGGACGAAGTGGTGACCTGACTGAAATGCGCAACATCATCAACGGGTTCAAACCCAAACTGCTGGGAGAGCTCAGTGTCTGTGGGGCAAAGGGATCTCTGACCTTTCCGTGTGAGCTCTGGGATCGGCATTGAGGGGGAAGAGGAGAAGTTTACCGGGGGTGTGGAATGGGCCAGAGACTGGGAGGCGATCGGTGGATCCCAGACCTGTTCCCAGAGCGCCTGCACCCACAGTGGCTTTCCCTGGATCTGCCAGTTCCCCTTGTGCCATCCATGCGGCCATCACATTCCGCACTGCCCGGGACCCTGTGGACATGTGCAGCCGATGGGTTTGGTGCTGTGGCGACAGGGTGACCACCACCCGTTCAGCCGGCTGCTGCAACCACCCTCTCCCTGACTACATCAACGGTGCTGAGGTCTAGAAGGCTGACAGCTTCAAGTTCCTGAGAGTGAACATCACCAGCAGCCTGTCCTGGTCAAATCACGTAGATGCCACGGCCAAAAAAGCTCACCAGCGCCTCTACTTCCTCAGGAGGCTAAAGAAATTCGGTTTGTCCCCTTTGATCCTCGCCAGCTTTTACCGATGCACCATAGAAAGCATCCTATCTGGATGTATCACGGCTTGGTACGGCAACTGTTCTGTCCAGGGCCGCAAGAAACTGCAGAGAGTTGTGGACACAACCCAGCTCATTACGGACACCAACCTCCCCTCCTTGGACTCTGTCTTTACCTCTCGCTGTCTTCCTGAAGCAGCCGGCATAATCAAAGACCCCACCCACCCGGGACGTTCTCTCTTCTCTCCTCTTCCATCTGGTAGAAGATACAGGAGCCTGAGGGCACGTACCACCAGACTTTAGGACAGCTTCTATCCCACTGTGATGAACGGTTCCCTTATACAATAAGATGGACTCTGACCTCACAACCTACCTTGTTGTGACCTTCCACCTTATTGCACTGCACTTTCTCTGTAGCTGTGACACTTTACTCTGTACTGTTATTGTTTATACCTGCACTACCTCAATCCGATGTACCTGCACTGTGTAATGAATTGACCTGTATGGACGGGATGCAAGACAAGATTTTCACTGTACCTCGGTACAAATGACAATAATAAACCAATCCCAATACCCTGCTGCTGCAGAACTGTCCCTGGGTTCAGAACAGCGGCTCCCCACCCTGAACAGCGGCTCTCCGGCGGCTGGAGCCGTCTGTAAACCAAGTGCGGCGTCTGTTTGCTTCTGGCGGCTGTTCGTACGGCACGTCCCGCGTTACAGGAGAGGGAGGCACCGGGATGGGAGGGTCGAGGGTCTCCGGCCCCTGTCCACCGGTGCCTGGGCTACACTTCTGTGCAACATACTGACGCCCTCCGGACCCTTCCTTGCTCGTTCTGCAATGTAGCACCTCCACTTCACAGCAGAGGCTGGCTGTGCCCTCCCCACCCTGTTTGCGGAGCGCCCCGGGAGCACCCATGTCAGAATGAGGAGGTCGCGTCTGAAGGTGACCCGGCTCCCCTCTGTGGAGGCTTCTGCCCAACATCAGACCAGCAGTCGTCTTGCAAATGTTTCATTCAGCTGCTGCGGGCAGGGGACGGGACCAGAACCCAAGGGGAGGGTTCACCCCATTCTGTTTCTGCCACAGACTCCATACAGCGGTGTTCTGATGTACGGATACCTGTACCACAACCCGCAGCCCCTGTCAATGAGCCAATGCTCCCCTTTGCAGCACCAGACGCCTTGTTGCTGCTCCGGCACCATCCAAAAGCTGCCTGTTCTCGAGTTGCTGTGTCTGGAGGTCGGAGCAGGACAGCTCGGTGTGGTCTGTTTCTCCTCCAGTCGCCCAACGGGCCCCACAAACCCTGGTGTTCTTTGTTTATCGGTGGAGGTAGCTAGTTCAACTATCGTTTTGTACTTTCTCCGGGATCACTTGATGCCCTGAGACCCACCGGATACCCAGGACCTGGACCGTCTGACTCGGCCCCTGTACCTTCTGTGGATTAACCGCCCATCCTCAACCCTTCATGTGGCTCACCAGCATATCCAGGGCTTCGGATACCCCCTCGTCGGCTGGTCCTCGTAGTGAGATGTCGTCGATATAGTGGGCTACCTGTATATCAGGCGGAGGTGCACATGCATCAAGGTCCCTCGCTGTCGGTCCGTGACACAAGGTCGGGCTGCGCACATACCCCTGGGGCAATCAGGTGAAGGTGTACCCCCTGCCTTTCCGTGTGAAGGTGACACTGGCGACAGGGGAACGGAGAAGAATGCGTTGGCCACATCTGTCGTCTATGACCTCTTGTCTCCCTGTGACATTCTTTCCACTGAAGTCACTGTGTCCGGGGTGGCAACGTTTCATGGAGGGGCGAGTTTATTCACTCAGCGATAATCCACCGTCATCCTCAGCTGCCGTCTGGTTTCCTCACTGGCCACACAGAGGACTGTTGTACTCTTATGATTGCATGCCTGGTCCCGGCTTGTTTTAGTAATTTGGCTGTGGTGTCCGAGATCACCGAGTGTCCCCCTGGTGTCCGCTACAGCTTCAGGCAAACCACACTGCTGAGTGGTAGTATCGTGAGCGGCTCCCACTTCGCTAATCCCACTAACATTGTTGCTTTCAGAACGCCAAATGCGGATTTTTCCAATCTGGGCTGCACTCCTTGTCCCTGCAGCACATTCAGCCCAGTTATGTTTCCCGGTCACGCTGCGATCGGTACTAGGTCTTCCATCGGGGTCCCTCCGCAATATCCGATGGAACTGCCGTCTCTCATACCTTTTATTATAAACCCCCTTGACCCCTCTCTCCGCACAAGGGGTCCCTGATGCCAGGCAGGGTTTCCACTAAAAACCCGAGTGTTCAGCGACCATGTCTCAGAGACTGTTAACCCTTTGCTCATTTCCGTCCCTCCACCATTAAGTGATGACTACATTAGGTCTGCAGCCTCCTTCGTTCTGGCTGCCTGAGGACACTGGCCACACCCCGATGCAAGAGGCTGAGGAGTGCTGGGCCACACTGAATCAGTCCTTGCGACCTTGTTGTCAACCATTCTCTCTATCTCATCCGGCGTCATGAATTGCTCTTCCACGGGAGGGGCACAAACCTCAGGCACAGTGATGCTTTCATAAGCTTCCCGGAGGAACACCTGCCTTCAACGGAGCCAGAAATTTTTCTTTCCGAGTTACCCGGGGTTACTGACGGCATCATCCTCATTGCCTCCTAGACTTCTATTTGGACCGCAGAGCTCTGATTTTCACTTTTTTATCATCAATCTGTCTCAGTCCCTCTATCCTGTCACATGCCTCCCTCAAGGGACGTCACACTTGTGGTACTAAGACAAGCAACAAGACCCCCTTCATGTTGGCGGGTGCATATTGAATTCATCCATCCATCCATGTGCGATGTCCCTGGGCCATCACACTTTAGTCTCCGGTATATCCCAGTATGTGTAGCCATAGACCGAAGTCCGATAATCTCCTCATCTATGGTATGTCAAGGTCTGCTGTGTAGCTGCTAATCTACCGCAGAGGGATACACCCTCAAGACCGCACGTTGAATCCGTGCGAACAGATCCGTAGGGTCGTCGTTATTACCTCGCATCTGTGATTACAACTGCCTTGAAAAGAGAAAGGGAACAAATTATTTGCCTCCTCTGCAGTTGGAAACACGTCGTTGGCGCCCGCATCCCATAACTAAGTTAACCAAAAGACAAGGGACTCAATGTGGGGTAAATTTAAACAAGGGTCTTTTGTTTAAATTTATCCCACATTGCCCCTTTTCCTGAGTTGTCCACCGCCCTGGTCAGTCTCTCTTCCTGCGTTATACATTCATCCCCTGGTCACAGTCTTTGTACTGTGGATCTTCATCGGACAAGCCTGTACGGTCAGCTTCTCATCCGTGGTGCCATGCTCATACCTCGACAGGAGACCCTCAGGACCATCTCCACACTTGAACGTCGGTATGATACCATATATTGCCATCCCGGCAATCGGTATCCCAACCCTTGGCGCTTACTCTGACTGGATCCTGAGCCTGATCCCTCAGCCATTCCCAATTTTCCTGGCACGCTTGAAGGAGCTTACAGACTTGGGAGGTTTTCTGGGTTTTGGCCCGTTCGTGGCCTGACAGTCGATTCAGTTAAAGTGACATTTTGCAGTTCCAGGGTTACCACTCACCCTGTAAGGGTGGCCACTCGTTGCTCTGCCGACTAACACCAGTTTTGTTCCTTTATTCATGCGCACAGCGAGATCCATAAGACCGTACATTTACTCCGCTTTTGTTTGGGAAACCTTGCCTTGTTTAACAGTGACTACCGTACCCAGGATGTCAGCACTACTGCTTTCCATCTCTGCTCTCCAACACGTGGGAGGGCAACACACGGACAATGTGTTAGCCACTACTCCAAAACCATGGGTATTGTCCGTCCACCCCGGTACCTAAACCCAGTCCCACCAGTGGGTACGTCCTGTTTGTAAAGCGTTTTGCTGAATCCGACAGATTATGCCCATTTTTATTTAAAAAAAATTAAAATTCCTTACTTGTTCGTTACTGATTTAGCAGCAAGAGGTATTCATAAACAAAGGAGTCAGTGTACACGCATTAAAGGTCATTACAAAAACTACTTTATTTGGATTATACAAAGTCCACTCAATAACTATTTCACTACAATACAGAAGTAAAGAACACTTATCAACCAATCAGTCAATGAATCGATCTGATAGAATGCAGGAGTGAACCTCAGGAGTCTGACAGCCTCTTCTGCAGCGCTCTCTCTCTCTCTCTGCCTTGTGTCGGTCTCTCAGCAATGGTCGCAACTCCAGCCTAAAGTAGATTCTGCTCGCAACTCCAGCCTAAAGTAAATTCTGCTAAGTAAAAGGAGCAGCTTTTCTTTTATTTATATATATATGTGTATATATTTATTTTATTTATATATATAAAATGTGTGTGTATATATATATATATACACACATACCCTCCAAAACCGCTCACCCGAGTACTTTTCCATGTTAGCAGGTGGTACCTTCTTATCTCTGGGCACAACTTAAAAAACAATACGTCAGGTTTTGCAGAAAAAACATTTTTCACCATTCCCCGTTATCTACGCCCCAAGGTTGGGTACAAGGACTCCGGTACGTTCTCAAAACATTCACCACATTCTGAGCTGACAGCCTTTTGCCTCATACACTGTTGCACATACTCAGGAGAGTCAAACATGACTTCTGGAAAATTTAAAACTCTCTCCTTACATGGATTGAAAATTGGTCACTGGATAGAATGCAAAAGTTGAAAAGAGAAGGACACTTCTCAGGTTGACAGGCTCTTGAACCAACCAGCACAACCTCATCCCTACAGTTCAGCAACACAATGATCATTTAGCACTAAAATGTATTTTGTTTTTGTTTTTATTTGTGTTCTTTCTTGTAAAAAATTTGTACAAGTGATTCTGCAGATGCTGGAGAAAAACACACAAAATGCTGGGCTGATGCAAGGTCTTGACTAGAAACGTAAACTGTTTATTTCCCTCCATAGATGCTGCCCTCCAGAGACCTGCTGAGCTCCTCCAGCATTTTGTGTATAATTTATGTTGGTGCCTTTTCTTGTGAATGCTGCTGCTGCAAGTTAGATTTTCATTGCACTTGTACATTCATGCAGTTGTGCATGTGACAATACACTCGACTTGGACTGTGTGACTGACGGGTACTGCAGGGATTGGTGTTAGGACCCCAGCTATTCAGATTCTACATTAATGATTAAGCTGATGTCATATTTCCATGCCTTCCACTGATACAAAACTAACTGAGACTGAGCTCAAGGAGGAGAGTGTAAGATGCTTTGAGTGAGATGGTCAAGGGGGGGGGGGGGGACAAAGTAAGGCAAATGGAACAGAATGTGGAAAATGTGAAGTGAGCCACATTGTTACAAAACAGAAAAGCAGGGCATGATTTTAAAATGGTGTGACTTGATAATGTGATATCGAGAGCAACCCACGAGTCCCTGTACACAAGGAAACCAAGTGGTATGTTGGCATTTATTTCAAGATGATTTGAGTACCAGAGTTAAGATGGCCTGCTGCAATTTTATAGAAGCTGAGAGAACACACCTGGAGAATATACCTGCAGTGGAAGGAATGCAGCAAAGATGCACCGGACAAGTTCCAGGGAGAGTGGGTTTGCATTATGAGGAGTTTGAGGAGACGGCACCTGTTGTCTCAAAAGTTTGATCTTGTAGAAACAAACAATATTCTGACAGGACTGAAAGGCAGAATGCAAGCAGGCTATGCTCTTGGCTGAAGAGGCTAGACTCAGAAGTCAGTCTCAGAATAAGGAGTTGGTCATTTGGGCCAGAAACCAGGAAAAACTTCCCATCTAAAGAATGATAAATCTGTGGAATTCTCTGCTCCAGATAGCTGTGGAGGCCAAGATATTGAGTTCATTCCATACAGAGATTGATAGACTTCTAATATTAAGATAGTTATGGAATATGGGGAGATTGCAGAGTAATCATGACCTTGATGAGTGGTGACACAGGTTCAAAAAACCCAAACAGACAACGCCTGTCTGTTCCACTATGGATGGGACAGAGTACACATCAAATATTTCAAGTCAATGATTTCACTGGGGAAAAAACAACACTGACTGTTTGTCCAATTTGTGCATTATCATCAGGAAACTCTCAAGATGGGGTTCATTCTCTGGTTTATGGCAACTTGTGAGAGCACTGAACAAGGGGCACATCCCAGATGAACAGATTCTCGACAAAGTTATTGTGTGTCATTCTCTGAAGGCAGCCCAAATTGAACCCACCTCAGGCCCGTCCTCTCTGTACACATTTACACAGGTCACCACTGCATGAGCCCCAATCCCGATATCGGCAGAAGCAATGCCACAGAGCTGTGTCTCTTGTTCTGGAAACCAAAGACCTGGAATGCATCAATTTAAAAAGGGAATGATAAATCAGCCAATATTATTCCCATACCAAAGGCAGAGATGTTCACATTTTCAAACTCAGTCCAGGTCTGGATTCCTGCAGTGACCTTAATTCCTTCCCGCCAGTTGGGCTGAACTGATGACCACCCCCCTCCCCCCCCCCCAGCCTGTAAACAGATTGCACATCAATGTCAATAACAGGGGTCTGGGGTTAATAGTTCAACGGCACTTACAGACAAATCATCAGAAAAGCCCATGGATCCACTGTTATTTTATTATACAAAATACTTACACAGACACTCACGCTGTCCATTGCAGACTCCGGCTGCTTCGAATAAGATGTCAGAGAGCAGGGACAGATTGGTCTGTAAAGGAGTTTATCCCCCAGGTCTAGCTCCTTCAGTGAGGGGATTGTACTGAGAGCACGGGCAAGTTTCTCAGTGCAAGCATCTGAGAGACTGGTACCCCTTAAACTGCAGATCAGAGAGAGAGAAATAACAGTAATCAGGGAAATCTCCAGGAGTTTGTTATTCAGACTGATATTAGTGATTGGGTAGATGTCCCACAGAACTAGACTTCACTAACTGACTGCTGAGATTGGCTCTTCATACAATCATGATCCTTGGGGAAGTTGTCCTCTGAAATGAGGCTCCCCTTCATTCAGAACCTCAGCATCCAACTGCATTAACAGATAGGGGTTTGCTGTTAAAGCCCTGCTCCAGGTTCACCACTGTCTCTGACACTGAAATCGAACAGTTGAGAATCTCAAATATTTAAATATCATAGATATCATTCACAAACGTTTGAAAATAAGAGAAAACTATTCAAAAATCAAACCTTCACTCACTGGAGATCATTCACCTTTTTCAAGTGCAAGTTCCACTAACTGTTCCCTCACAGGTCACTGCTGTCTATTGATCTTACAGGGTCCACTCAATGTGACTGGTCTAACCTGCCACAGGTTCAGCAGGAGAGCAACCTTTGAATGGGGAAATCTGAGGAATTTTGTGCTACCCCACTGGACTCCATGGATCCTTCACATGGTAATACTGGGGTAAGCAGAAGACAGCACCCACCAGTGACAGCCAAGGCTGATGCAAAGAAATCTAGGTTAGTGTGACAAGAAGTGCCGACACCCAGTAGAAGATTCCAGTGGTTATTACAACACTGGCTGGGAATTATCCCATTTTTTTTCTGTTCTGTTCCAAGTTGCAAACAGATTGGTTGCAACACCTCGCAGTTTCTACACCCCAGATCCAGTGAGCTGTATGTGTTAATGCCAGCGTGATATCCTCATGAGAAATAAGATACATATCCCATAAGGTGATGATTAGAAAGAGATAATTGAGTTACTGACACCCAGAGTAATTATCAATATTCATTATTTACACAAATACTGATAATAAATTAATATTTAAAAAAAAACAGAATTTACTGAAATGTTTAATCTATTTGGCAAGAAACATTCTACAGAAAAACTTGACCACTTTTTGATCAAAGTCTGTGCTTCCTTGTAGCTTTCTTTGTCAGACTGTCATTTGGGGCCAGGTGTATACAGTTTCATATTGTGGGCCCATGTCAATCTAGGAACTAGATAAAGGCCTTTCATATATAATTTCCTTTCATATTTACATGGATGGAAAGCACTCTAATTCTGAGAGGTAGAGGTGACCATCTGACCAAACCCAAGATGAGGGCAGACTATTGTCTGCAGTGACACAGGTAAGTGGTGAATGAACAGAAGATCCACTCCACAGTCTAATACTTAGATCATTCTCACTATTTTAGAGTCCAACTTCCAAGAGCAACAGACATCATTTCCACCCCTGAATCTCCCAGCTGATTAAAACCCAGGTACAGGTTTATCAGTGAGCGGCTTGTACCAAGAGCAGAGGTGAGATCCTGAACATGAGAAGCTGTGAGACCGTTAACACGCAGACTGAAGATTAGAGGCAACAATGGAAAGAAAGAAACTGAGATGATGAAATCTCAAGCCTTTATAATCAACAGCATATTGATCACATTGATACTGAATGTGACCAAAACACAATCCATTCAGATTCTGCTACTTACTTGTGTCTGTACTTTACAGTAGAGGTTCCTCAGAGTTGCACACACCAATTTCACACCTGAATCTCCCAATTCATTGTACCCAAGTCCAAACACAAGCACTCAGAATGAGAAACAAACTGATTCAAATCCCTGATCAGATATGATATCTTTTGATATTTGCGCAAATTGATCACCACATTTCCCACTTAATGAAAAGGGATCTCACTCTCTCCGCCCATCCAATAAATTATTAACATTCCCTGAATGAAGTGCTGTCAGTCTACCTTTCATGGTCTCATTCCCTGATTAGAACTATCCTTCTTGAGCATAGTGACCAGCTCTTCATGTTCCACCCTTTATTTACTGTGTCCCAAAATTGGATTTTAAGGGAATGGGAAATTTGTCCCAGAATTAAAATGATAACACCACCATTCCTTGTGTCAAGATTTTACACACCACATTTTAACCTGTACAACACTGAATGATTTAAATTCTGAAATGATGCTCACAGCTTTCAAAAATCGGTAAGTCCTGAACTCGGAGCTAATGGGATGGGGAAAATTTATTCTTTCCATTTAAAGTTCTCAATGACCCAGCTGAGCTCATTGAAGAGGGATAGCTCTCCCTTTTTCCCCATTACACCAGCCCTACATTTCTTTCAGGTGTTACTGGTTCACAAGTTTTGAAAGTTCCCTCCCTAGCGTAATCTAGTGCCTGGGGGCAGATTGCAGAGTATTCCCACATTTCCTGCCCCAGTGACCCACGTCTTGGGAGGTCTGCATTGATATTCCCAGGATAAACCCTACAACATGGTAGATTGTAACCATTCACTGGCAGATTTTAGCTCCAAAATATATCAGCATGGTCCTGACTCCACTACCATCAAATGCTATGTGAAGGGATGACAGATGGGTGGGAGAATATGAAGGGCTGTCTGCTTTCCAAGAATGTAGAGAAAACAAGCTCAGCCACTGGCAAATGAGTGCCCACAGCTGTGCCTGTCCTCTGTAACTGAATGCTCCCATCAACAGTCCAGTGGCCATCACTTGTCCCTTCTTGGCAAGAGGGTGGGATGCTCTGATTCACCAACTACTGCAGTCAGTGTTGGCCTGGGTGGTTGGAACAGTGAGGAGTGTCATCAATGGACATGTTGCTGACAGTGAGTAACTTGGTAATAAATGTAATTAATTAGATAAATTAATGATTGTTATCTATTGATCTGATAAAAACTCCAACTCACAAGGAGCCATTTTAGCTACTCCATTCCTTGGATTACTGACCTTGATGATGCTTCAAAGTTGTGCTGAAGCTGCATTTCTGTGATTTGAGCCAAAAATCTTCCATCCAGAAGAAACAAAAGCAAGACAATTTTAAAATTTAGAGCAAAAGACAAAGTAACAGTTACCCAACTCCTGGCAATTGTGCAGCCTGGTTCCCAGACGATGGAGTCCTTCACACTGAATGTGGCAGTTCCACAGCTTCAGGCATTTTCTTGTATCGTAGAGCTCAATGACATGAGACAGGACGACGCAGTGAATCGGGGTCAGTTGCAATTCACAAAATGAAAGATCTCTCACAGATTCCAGTGCGGCCTGAGCCAGTCCATGGTTATGCGACTCAAACAGGTAGTGCAATATGTTCAGGAGCCTCCTATCACCAGCTTCACTCCCTGTGTACCTGATCTGACATTGAACTTCTTCCTTCATCCAGTCAATCACTCGACAGATTGTTTGATGAGAAAATGGACGCAGAAACTCCTCCAGCCCCCGAGCTTACCCTGGGGAGGAGAGACCAGCAACCAAACGGGGAAATACCTCAAACCACCCGTCTGTCGTGCTGTGACCTTCAATGAGTTGTTTCAGAATACCCCTGGGATCTTGAGTCAGGAATTTTGAGAGTGCAGCAACAAACTCTCGGATGGTGAGGTGTGGGCATGTGTGCACCACGCTCCGGCCACAATCCTCTCTCTCCAAATGTTCCATCAGGAACCCAGACAGGAACTGGGAAGGCTGCAGATTGTAGTTAATCAAATCTCCATCTGTAAACACAATCTTCCTACCAGACACTCCTCCGAAGGCCATCTGACCAACCCTCGGTAACACATCACGGGGGATTTAAATCTCATAGACATGGTTTTTCAGGATGTTGTAAATATTACAGGAATATAGTTGGGTGATGGTCTTGGGAACTTGCTGCGGGTCCCTGTGTCTTTGTGCGAAGAAGGGGCCCAGTGCCAGACCGAGGATCCAGCAGTAGGAGGGGCTGTAGCTCATGGTGTACAGCATCTCGTTCTCCTCCATGTGTTTGAAAACAGCTGCTTCCACCGTCTGATCTTCAAAAAAAAACCTGTGGAAATATTCCTTCCGGTCATCACCAACAAATCCCAGGATTTCTGCCCAGATGCTGATCTCTGCCTTTTCCAATAAATTTAATGCAGTGGGACGGGTGGTCACCAGCACTGAACACCCTGGGAGCAGCTTCTGCTGGATTAAACTGTGCACAATGTCAGACACTTCTCACCACCACTCAGGACCAGGGCACATGTGCTGAGGTTCTGTGTCTCTCCGACAGTCAGCAAAATTGATTCTGTGTTTGAATTCATCCAAACCATCGAATATAAACAGCAATCCCTCTAGGTTCTTCCTGATCTCTGCCAGGATATTCCCAAAGTAAGGATACTGATTCAGAACCAGTTCCCTCGGGTTTATTCTACAGTTAATGGAGTTTAAATCCTGGAATTTGAAACTGAAGACAAACTGGAAGTGTTGGTATATTTTCCCCGTGGCCCAGTCAGAAACAATCTTATGCACCATTGTTGTTTTCCCGATCGCCGGGACTCCGGCCACTGCTGCCGAACTCCCAGATTTGGATTTACTCCGGGAAAAGCTGCTCTGGAACAGTTGATCAGTCCAGATATTTTCCAGCTCTCCCCGGAGATGTTTCTCTCTCCACTCCTCATGGTCCTGGCCTCTTGCCAGCAGCTCATGTTC
The DNA here is from genome assembly GCF_009764475.1 of Pristis pectinata. Lineage (NCBI taxonomy): Eukaryota > Metazoa > Chordata > Chondrichthyes > Rhinopristiformes > Pristidae > Pristis > Pristis pectinata. The sequence goes on along the minus strand of NC_067421.1, from coordinate 2,602,588 downwards.
CACAAGTCTTCGATCTCGAACAGTAGAAATGCCCCTGAGCTCAGGGTATCGATCAAGCAGCTGGAAAACCTTCACCTTCTCCCTCATCAGGATCGTGTTCATTCTCAGTGTTTCAGTTTGTGCCCGAAGAGGCTCCTTGTGTTTCTGTTGAACATCTTCCATGGGAACAGAAAAAAGTGTTTACAACATTACACGTTTTAACGTAAAGAATATCAAAAATCTGACACAACATTCAGTGTACAATTACAATTACTTCAATTAATTGCAGAATATAAACTTCATTGAGCAACAGCGAAAAAACATCAGCTTATCATATTCAGAACTGAGCCATGAAGGTGAATGTTCCCCCGATAATTTAAAGTGTCCTGCCTGCCTTATAGTAGACAGCTCCCTTTAAACTACAGCTTGCATTCTTCATATGGACCACATCTTGAAAGCTCCTCTATAAATATGTAAGGAACTGTTGAACCAATCATTGGACGTTCTGCTGAAGAGGAAATTGGACAATCACAGGTATCTTTTTTTGCATGGAAGTGGCAAAAAAGATGTGCTCGGTGCATTCAGAAGGTCAGCCAGCATCTGTGAGGGGAAAAGCCATGTCAGCATTAAAGTTCCATGACATTCCAGAATAATTACAGGGAAAAACAGTATCTTCAGTTGCAGGGAAGGAAGAAGTGGGGAGAGTGAAGGGAATATCTGTGACGGGGTGGAGACAGAATGACCGAATGACATAAATGGTGCTGGTGCAGGTGAGCAGAGGCTGGTGAATCCTTGTCGACTGCAGGTGATCTGTCTGGAGGAGATGCAAATGGAAGCAGAGGAGAGAAGAAAACAATGCTGGAACCATGAGAAGAAAAAGCAACAGGTCAGGGAGCATCTGTGGAAAAGGGGAAAATAGCAAAGTTGACATTACAGCTTAACAACGTTTCATCAAAAGAGAAAATCTGATACAGACTGGAGATGCTGGTCATCCAGAACTGTTGTATTTACTGGAGAATAGAGACATGGCATCTGGAGCAGGATTGAGCTGGGACATTGAAAATTCCTCCTGCACCCCACAACTAAGCTGGAGCTCCTCCAGCAGATTGTTTGTTGCTATTGTATTTAATGTTGAACCCAGAGGTCAGTCAGGTGCCTTGTCAGAAGATGAGGTTCCATTGCTTGAGCTCACAATTGGCTTTGATGGAACAGTGTGGAGACCAATGTCAGTGAGGCTGGCAACTGGAAGTTCAGAGTCACCATTACCATGTGACTGGTAATGGTAGGGGTCATTTTGCCAAGTGCTCAACCAATCTGTGGCTTCCCCACTGTAGACCATATCTTGAGCAGGCAAATGCCCTGACTGTCTATTGCAAGTGAATGGATCCTTCACCAGGAAGGTCGGAAGAGAAGAGGTAAAAAAAACATGAGTCAAGAGTTGGAGATGAAATAGAAGAGGAGAATTATTGAAGGAATGGTTAAAGGGGAGAGAGGTATATGTCTGTTGCCTGGTGATGGATGTTGCTTCAGTCCTTGGTCAAATTATCTGGAGCACTCTAATGTGCTGTGGGAGAGAGGCAGTCTGTGAATAGACAAGAGTTCCCTCTGGGACTGTATCACTCTTTGGTTGCATTGGTCTTCAGTGCACCAGTAGAGAAAAAAGATGTATGTGTAGCGACTCGCCGTCCGGTCAGGCGAACCGGCTCGGCAGTCGGATCGCGCGGCATCGGAGCGACGAGGCCCAAGACGGCGGCGGGCCTCGTCTTTCCCGAGCGACGGGGAGAACCCGCGCGCGGGAAAGACGTGATGACGTAGTACATTACGTCATGAGTGATTTCATTGGGCGGGAACTTTCTCCCTTAAAAGGCCCGCTCAAGGCGGGAAAATAAACCAGTTATTGTTTGACAATCCTTCGACTAACATCATCTTGTTTTATTTCATGGTAGCAGCCGCTACATTGGTGACCCCGACGGTCCAAACGGATTTTGGACCCGCGCAATTGACGACAATGCAGCAGCCAACGCAGTGGCCCTCAAGCTGCCCACCTTCTGGACACTTCGTCCCAGCGTCTGGTTTGACCAGGCCGAAGCGCAATTCCACCTTCGGAAGATCACCTCCGACTCCACGAAGTACTACCATGTGGTTAGCTCTCTGGACCAAGAGACAGCCGCCCAGGTCGGAGACTTCATCCAGTCGCCTCCGGAGGAAGATAAGTACCCGGCTTTCAAACACCTTTTGATTCGGACCTTTGGCCGCCCGCCTGCTTCATCTGGATGGCCTGGGGGACAGATCCCCATCCGCCCTAATGAATGAAATGCTGGCATTGCCTGAGGGACAAAAGCCATGCCTGATGTTCGAGCAGGCCTTCCTCGAACAGCTCCCCGATGACATCCACCTGTTGTTAGCTGACGCCGACTTCAGCAACCCCCGTGAGGTAGCCGCCCAGGCAGATGTCCTGTGGAAGGCCAAACGTGAGAGCGGTTCGTCCGTCGGCCAAATCACCAGGCCGCGAGCCCAACATCGCCTCGTCCAGTCCCAGCAACCGAGCAGCCACACCCCAGGAACACAGACGACGACACGGGTGACCAGCTGTGTTTCTACCATCAGAGGTGGGGCGCGGAGGCCCGTCGATGCCGCCCACCCTGCAAGTTTCAGGGAAACGCTAGGGCCAGCCGCCGCTGATGGCTACGGCGGCTGGCAGCCGACAGAGCCTCCTATTCGTTCAGGGCAAGAAATCTGGACGGCGTTTCCTCGTTGATACCGGAGCAGAGGTCAGTATTTTACCCCCGACTGGCCGCGACACTCGTAACAGGCCACCAGGTCCTGTACTCAATGCCGCCAACGGTACGACAATACGGTCTTTCGGCACCCGTATACTTAAATTACAATTCGGCGGCAGCCGTTTTACCTGGACCTTTACCTTTGCCACCATCGCCCGACCACTCCGAGGAGCCGATTTCCTTCGGGCCCACAACCTGTTAGTCGACCTGCGAGGGAAGCGGTTAGTCCACTCTAGCAATTTTCAGACCTATCCCCTGGGAGAGATCAGCCTACCAGCCCCGCGCCTGGACTCCTTTCCCTTTCTGGCGACGATTTCACCAAGCGCCTAGCCGAATTCTCATCAAGTTTGGCACCTCAGTTTACAAATTCTAGGCCCAAACATGGAGTACGACACCACACCATTACTACAGGGCCACCCCTTCATGCCCGAGCACGACGATTACCTCCAGACAAGCTCCTCCTGGCAAAAGGAATATTTCCATCACATGGAGGAGCTGGGGATTGTTCGCAGGTCGGACAGCCCCTGGGCATCCCCCCTGCACATGGTCCCCAAAGCCACCGGAGGGTGGAGGACCTGCGGCGACTACCGCAGGCTGATTGACGCCACCACCCCGACCCGCTATCCCATCCCTCACATCCAGGACTTCGCAGGGAACTTACACGGGGCTCGCATCTTTTCCAAAGTGGACGTCGTTCGGAGATACCACCAATTCCCGGTCCATCCGGATGACGTCCCCAAAACTGCGATTATCACCCCATTTGGCCTGTTCGAATTACTTCGAATGCCGTTCGGCCTTAAGAACGCCGCGCAGACCTTCCAGCGGCTAATGGACGCGGTAGGCCGAGACTTGGACTTCGTGTTCATTTACTTAGATGCCATACTGATCGCCAGCCATAACTGCCAAGAACACCTTTCCCACCTCCGCCAGCTGTATTCTCGCCTCCGTGATTTCGGCCTCACGATCAACTCATCCAAGTGCCAATTCGGACTTGACGCTATCGATTTCCTCGGCCACAAAATCACCAGCGACGAGGCAACACACCTACCCGCTAAGGTAGACGCTATTCGCCATTTTGCCCGCCCTGACACGGTCAAAGGCCTACAGGAAATCCTTGGGATGGTCAACTTTACCATCGGTTCATCCCTGCAGCAGCCCGTATCATGCGTCCTCTGCTCTCGCTGATGGCTGGTAAGGGCAAGGACATCACCTGGAATGACGAGCCTGCGGCTGCCTTCGTTAATGCCAAAGACGCCCTGGCAGACGCCACAATGTTTGTACACCCGAGGACAGACGTCCCAACCGCCCTCACGGTGGACGCGTCCAACACCGCGGTGGGTGGGGTACTGGAACGGCTAATCGAAGGCCGTTGGCAACCCTTGGCATTTTTCAGCAAGCACCTTAGACCACCCGAACTGAAATACAGTGCCTTTGATCGGGAACTTCTAGCACTGTATCTGGCGGTCCGGCATTTCCGATACTTTCTAGAAGGCAGGCCTTTCACCGCTTTCACCGATCATAAGCCTCTGTCCTTTGCCTTCTCCAAAGTCTCCGATCCCTGGTCAGCTCGTCAGCAGAGACATTTATCCTACATTTCCGAATTCACAACAGATATCCAACATGTCTCCGGAAGGGATGATGTCGTTGCTGATGCACTTTCCAGACCGACCATCCACAACCTGTCCTTGGGTGTCGACTACACGGCCCTAGCTCACGCACAGCAAGCCGACGACGAGCTGCCCAGCTACATAACTGCAGTCTCGGGCCTGCAGCTCCGAGATTTCTTGGTCGGTCCAGGCCATCAGACCCTACTCTGCGACATAGCGACAGGTCAGCCCCGCCCAATAGTCCCTGAAGCCTGCGGAGACGCGTTTTCGACTCGGTACACGGGTTGGAGCACACGTCCATCAGATCAACTGTCCGACTGGTCACAGCAAGTTTGTCTGGCATGGCCTGCGCAAACAGGTCAGCGAGTGGGCCAGGACTTGTCCGCACTGCCAGACATCGAAAATCCAGCGACACACCAAAGTCCCGCCACAACAGTTCGTGTCGACCCGTAGGAGGTTCGACCACATACAAGTTGACCTCGTGGGCCCACTGCCGGTTTCAAGAGGAGCCCGGTACCTCCTTACCATCGTGGACCCGTTCACGAGGTGGCCAGAGGCAATCCCCCTGACTGACATCACGACCGATTCCTGCGCCAGGGCGCTGCTCGCAACTTGGGTCTCACGTTTTGGTGTTCTGGCCCACATCACTTCGGACAGAGGCACCCAATTCACTTCCAGTCTCTGGTCTGCATTAGCGCATCTACTCGGGACGCAGCTGCACACCACTACGGCCTACCATCCTCAATCAAACGGGTTGGTGGAACGTTTTCACCGCCATCTGAAATCAGCCTTGATGGCCCGCCTGAAGGGTCCTAACTGGGTTGACGAACTGCCTTGGGTCCTGCTCGGCATACGCACTACCTCCAAAGAAGACCTCCACGCTTCGTCGGCTGAGCTTGTGTACGGGGCGCCCATAGTTGTCCCAGGGGATTTCATACCTGCCCTTCGAGACCAAGGGGAACAACCCCCAGCAGTCCTACAAAGACTGCGTGAGAAGCTCGGCAACTTGGCCCCGATTCCCACTTCGCGGCACGGTCACGCCCCATCCTGCCAGCCCAAAGAACTACGGGACTGTAAGTTTGTTTTCATCCGCAGGGGCACAGCTCGGGCACCTTTGTAACGGCCATATGAGGGACCGTTCCCAGTCATTAGGAATAATGGATCCACATTTATTTTGGACGTTGGGGGCAGGGAACAGGTTTTCACGAAGAACCGCCTCAAACCGGCCCATTTAGATCTGCAAGAACCGGTCGCAGTTTCAACGCCGCGACGCAGAGGCCGAACCCCTAAGCGGCGGCTGGCACAGCCCGCGGACCTTGGGGACTGTATCGCCGGTTCTGTGGGGGGGTTGTGTAGCGACTCACTGTCGGGTCAGGCGAACCGGCTCGGCAGTCGGGTCGCGCAGCATCGGAGTGACGAGGCCCAAGCCGGCGGCGGGCCTCGTCTTTCCCCAGCGACGGGGAGAACACGCGCGCGGGAAAGACGTGATGACGTAGTACTTACGTCATGAGCGATTTCATTGGGCGGGAACTTTCTCCCTTAAAAGGCCCGCGCAAGGCGGGAAAATAAACCAGTTTTTGTTTGACAATCCTTCGAATAGCATCTTGTTTTATTTCGCTGTCGCAGCCGCTACAAATGGATCATTTGCACTGGGTAGTCGACAGCAGCCAGAGCTACACTTGTGAAATTTATCCTTATAACAAGACACACTCACTTGCAATAGTGTCTGCCTGATGCCTTATCCCTGGGGTGTTTATTTACACAATAGGTTGTCCCAACTTGATCTTGCCTTAACTCTGATGCCCATCCCCTAACTCTCAACATGCACCATTCACCCAGAACCCCTCCACTTGTTTCTCTACCACGATCATTGTTCTTTCAATGTCTTATATAAAAATCCACATTTCTGTTCATAAACCATTGCACAACCTCGCTGTTAGAGAAAGGAATCAGAAAAAGTTTTATTGACAAGCAATTTCGGTTGAGGAACATGTTTGCCGGTTTGATTATTTTGTGTGGCCAAGATAAATGGGATATTTGAACCCCAGAAACAAGGGAAAATAGGTATTTTCTTCCTCCACCAAAGTTAACTGAACTGTGGTCATTCACAAAGGCTGGACTTTGAAGGTACATGACAGATGTGATCAATGAGAAAGAACACATTTAAATGGACACAGTTAAAGGAAGAAGGGAATTGGTGGCGGTTTGCCTCACTTCTCAGGGATCTAATTTATTTGGATCACATGGTCTTTTCCAGACCCCAAACAACCCCCTGCTATTTTTTGTTAAATATTTTTCAGCAGTTTGATGCATTAAGTAAATCTCATTGTTGATGAGATGCATTCCAACTTCAAATAGATGATAACATTTGAACACTCCATCAAAATGTGCATCAACAACTACAATCCATGGACCTCTTTTGGATCAACAATGACTCACGTATGAAAGGACCGTTCCTTGACAAGAGAACAGAAGAGGAAACCATCCCATAATGACGTAACCAGGCTGAACTTGGTTAACAATTTGCTGCATTAATTTACTTTCATCTTCTCAGATTGTATCCTACAACTGTAGATGACTGACTAACCATGATGAATTTATAACTTCCCAATGTTCCACCAACCCTTTCCTTGCAGTTTCTGATGGGCCTAATTTTAAAGTGTGCAGATATCCGCAACAATTGGCTCAGGCAGGAGCAATGTAAAGCCAGAACCTCTGTGCAACAATCAGATGCTTGGAATAATGTTTCATGCCCTGTCTGCTTCTCCAAAGAACACGCAGTAACAGAGTGGCATTTATACCACTGCTTAACAAGGGGCAACAAATGCTGGACGTGACATTGACATAAAACAAGTGTAGGGAAAGAAAACCTTCATGTGCCAGGACCCAGCCAGTTACATAGGGATTTGCAGTGTGATGGGGTCCTGCCGGCAGCACGCATGGTTTCTGCATCACGCCAGGCCCCGCTGACAGCGCGTGGGGTTTCAGTGTGTCAGAGCTGGGAGTGAAGAGATGAACGGAACCAACAGCTGGATTAGTTGAAATATGTATTGTAATATTTACAGGGTACATTACGAGATTCTGTAAATTGCAACTTGAATCCACAGATCAACTCATGATTTTTGGTGAATTTTGATTCCCAAATTCCATCAAGCGGCAGTATAACATTGAATCAGAAAACTGGTTTGAAATCCGCACTTCATCTCTCACCTTTCAGTTGAGTGGGTAATTCAGATAAACCGTGGACAATGTTCACGTATTCACGTGGATCAGGATCTGTTTAAGTCAATAAGGTTTCATGAAAACAGACCGAATAAAATTAAAACTACAATGTTCCAATGTGATTTTGTTTTCACTGCATTGTTTTAACATACTGAGCTCCTGGATTTCTTTCAGTATTTTGTTCAACATTGGTAACTGATTGTGCATTTTCACAAAGGATTCCCCACATTACCCTCCGTGCCCTGGAACCTTTCTCTATTACCAGACTGAGGAAAAGAATGGAACTGTCTGTCCTGTTTCCCTGCTTTGTGACCTCAGTGACTTTCTATAAAAGGGAAACAATGAATTTAATTGAATTGCAGACAGAATGACATGAAGAATGTGGAGGAAAATATTTACTCAGTAACGGGATGTCCCAGTTGTTTTGTGCACAGGAACAGTCACTGAACTGCCTCTCCATCCATTCTGTCAGTGTCTGGATTCTGTCATTAACAGCAAAACAACACGTGAAGAAAATTCCATATCGGTGTTTTGCAAGAATGAAGATTCACAGACACTCCAGATGCAATGTTATTAGTTTCTTCTGTCCTTCAACGTCCACATAAACTCACATTATTAAATAGCAGCAAGACACAGGTGGACAAAATAACAATGCTGCAAATGATGGAAATACAAAAGAAAGGACAAAATGTGGAAATTCTCAGCAGATCAGGCAGAATGTATGGACAAAGGAATAAGGTTCACATTTCAGATCTTCCATCAGAAGAGATTCCAACATTTGCCAAGTTCAGAACATGATCCACCTGTTTCTCACAATTGTGTCCTTCAAAATTTAGTTACAAACAAGCCCAGCAGCAAGTGACAGCTCCACTGGCTCAAAAGGGGTAAACATTTTACTGGAGGGTGCAGCAAGCAAACAGAAATGATCCCCACATGATCTTATGAACTGCTGGTGAATGAATCAGAGGGACTGAACAATTCCAAGGATGGATATTTGACATGCCAGGTATTTTCCTTTGGCTCAACAACTGCTGATATAAAACCCCTCACCACATATCCTGCTACAACATTGGCAGGAATCGTGCAGGCAGGACTTGTGAACACATGTTTTCATCCAGTGAACAACTTCCCAAGACACATTCCAAAAGGTATCAGCAATGGGCAGAATGTTGCAGAAAGAATGCAGAGTAAACTGGTGCACGGCAACAAGAATGGAAGGAGGGTGGGGAAGGGTGAGAGAGCAATATATGGATTTAGGGGCAGAACCTCAGAATATAAAGGAAGACAATTTAACTCTCAGCAGTTGTAATGAAGCTAATCAGAAGAGTACACATTCAGAATAACAGGCATTCCCAGTGGCAGGGGTGATGGAGGGGTGGGAAATACTTGATTTATACATTTTCCAGATATAGCTCCCACTAGTAAGCCCATTATTGACTGTCCATCCCCAACTGTCCCTCGAGAAGGTGGAAGAGAGGTACAAGACCTGGTGAAGATAAAACACAAAGCCATGAGTGGGGAGCTCCAGGATCAAGTCCCAGTCTTGACAAAGGAATAGAGACACATTCCAAAGTCAGGATGGTCCAAGACTTGAAATGGATCCACAAGAAGGTGGTGATTCCATATGCATACTGCCTTGTTCTGGTGGATGAATTTGCAAGTTTGGGAGATGCAGGCAGAGTTACTGAAGCCAAGTAACTGCAGAGTGTGCTGTAGAAAATATATACTGTAGACAGTGTATTATTGGAGGAAATACCCATCCAGAACCTGCCTCCTCCTGGATGATGTTTAGCTTCAAGTGTTGCTGGAACAGTACTCACTGAGGCAAACACAGTGGAGACCATCACACTCCTAACTTGCATCTTGAAGATGGTGGAAAGATGAGTGTAAAAGGAGAGTGACCCCAGCCCCTGATCTGCTCTGAGCGGCCACATTATGTGTGGCAGGTGGAGTCCAGTTTCTGGAAACCTCTCACCTCCATCACATGATTGATGTGTCAAGGCAACTGAATATTTGGGAATGGTGGTCAGGCTGTCTCTCGTTGGAGATGGTCACTGCCTGGCACTCATATGGTAACAATGCTGGTCACTTGCTGAATGCAAGCATAGGCTGCCTCATCTGCAGAAGAACTGTGAATTAAACATGGTGTAGACTTCAACCGACATGTACTTATGACCCTGTGATAGAAGGAAGGTCATTGATGAAGCGGTTGAAGATGAATAGGCCTAGGACACTGCCCTGAACAATGCCTGTAGATGTCCTGGGTCTAGGATGATTGATCTCCAAGAATGGAGACCAGTAGAGATATGGAGAGATTTTCCATAACAGGAATAGGGGACAAAAAAAACAGAATAAATTAGCATAATTTCCTGATGTTCCCCTTCAACTGGGAAACAATCCCTCAGGTTCACTATTACCAGATCTGAGGAGTTACAGTTGTGAAAAGGATTTAAGAATATAAGTTCTATACCAGTAAAGTTCAATTCTTCAGAAGATGAATTTATAAATCCACATTTACAGATTACTTCTATTGTTTGAGCAGGAGCCATTGGCTGATGCCTGTCTGAAATACTACAGCGCTAATGATTTACAATACGAACAGAGTCACTCACTGCTATAATATTCTCAATGTTCTAATACCACTCATGGCTGGGTAGGACAGATTTAGTACATGACCACCACTGTCTGTGAGGACCCTGGAGGGTGACCTGTGATGGTTTGTCCCAGTCTCTTGTTAATCTGATATAAACGAGTCTTTTATTCTACCCTTTTAAAACTGTTTAGGACTACCAAGTGATTTCTGGAGTCATGAAACATCCCATTTGTTTGGGAACTCAGATGTAGAGCAGAGCAGGTGAGGTTCGCAGGTTTCCCTCCCTAAATGACCACAGTGAAGCCAGGCTGTCCAGCTGACAATCTAACAGCTTTATGTTCTTTGTGGATTATTTAACTCAACTGAATTTGACCAAATACCGTGACGGGATGCAAAGTGGATCGCAGATTGAATGCCTGTTCAGCAGTCCGGATATGCAGCCAGTGCTCTCAGACCTCAGTGCTAAATGCAGCAAGTTTGAGACTGCAGTTCGCAGTGCTCCCCACCTCAACTGGTTTTCTAGTTGATGCCAGATCTGTTGGAGACAAGTCAAAGATCAAAGACTCAATTGCAGTTTGGAATTCCTGGAATGTGAGAGAGATTAACCTTGATCTCTATTCCCTCTGATGCCATAGTTCTGTGACAATACACTAAAGGGAGCTCAGTGTTCCTCCCACTCAACTCATGTTCTTGTCCACTGAAATGTCCCTCCTGTCTTAACATCAAGCTGAGTCCTTCAACCCTTTCTTCAATCACTTGTTTCAGTCTCTCCCAGTAGAACTTTATCAGCTGGAACAGCTGGGAATCATCCCACTGTGCCAGGAGCTCAGATCATTGACTTTGCAGCTGTGAATATAAAAAGGAGAATTTGTAGACCAACTCAGATACCCTTCACCACCACCACTCTCCCTCCAAACACAACACTCAACAACCCACTCATGGCCCAAGACCCAATGTTTAACTGCCTCCAGCCCCCAAAACACCAACACACATCCATGGCCCCAATGCACCCTGATTCTGAGATGTAGCTGCCCCCAACCCAGTCCTCACCATCATCACTTCCCCGCAAGCCCCCAGCCCAGTCCTCACTATCATCACCTCCCCGTCGGCCCCCAGCCCCGTCCTCACCATCATCACCTCCCCACCAGCTCCCAGTCCATTCCTCACCATCACCACCCGCCAGCCCAGTCCTCACCATCACCTCCCCACAGGCACCCAGCCCAGTCCCCACTGTTGTACCCCCACCACCAGCCCCAGCCCTCACCTGCCATGCCCAAGCCCCATGCCTCCACCCATTCCTCACCATCACAGTGAAATCTGTATGCAGCATTTGCACAATGAACTGCAGTTACTCACTGAGGATATGCAGACAGCACCTCCCATCCCTCAACTGGTCACACCAAGGACAATAGAGGCATGGGAACCCCGACCACCAATAGGTCACCCCCCCCCACCTGAAGTAAATCATTCTTTGTTTGTCAACACTGGCCTTACAGCCGACTCAATAATGCTAAGTTACTTCACCAGAAGGACCACATTTACTACAACCCATTCCCCATCCCCTCCCTCATCTCGTTCAATCCAGGATGGGCAATTAATGCTGGCACTGTCAATGATCCTGCATCCCAGTGGTACTCTCCATCCAGGTGGCTACATTTACCTTAATTCACATCCTGGAAATTCTCAGAGCAGGTCCAACATTTCCATGCTCCCACCTGCCCTACACACACACACCACTTGTACCATATTCCTCTGCTGCCACCCAATTTTCTTTCCTCTGCTGCCCATCCCCCCCCCCCCCCACAGCAAGGCCATCAGAAAGACATTTTGGTAAGCATGAATGAGTTGGGCTGAAGGGCCTGTTTTCATGCTGTACAACTCTGACTCACCCCACCTGGTATCACACAGTTCAGTGCACTGCCTGTCGCAGATGGAGACTGTTGGTCACTGATTACACAGAGGTCTCCATCACAGCTAAATTCAAATCATTAAATAATTCTGGGGAAAAATCCAGCCCCTGCAGTGGCTAAAATGATGCCAAAACACTTGGAAATCTCCTTCACCCTTCTCGCTAAGACATCCACATCCTGTGATCATACGTTAAGTCCTCCAAATTTTAACATGTCTTTTGATACCTTCAGTTCCACTGCACCACCATGTGGATTTGTAAAATTTACACAGATCTCCTCTCACTTTCTGTTTAAAAGGCCACCATACATCATTGGTGAGGCCAGAGACTTGTAAAATTCTCTCCACTACCACAGGCTCACATTCTCCCTTCACTTCAACCATCTGGAAAGTCAGCAAGATGTAATGCACCCCCGATACTCTCCATCCCCACTGATGGGAAGTTCTGTGCTTTTCCTGCTCCTTCCCCCAAGATAAGGACACATGAATCCTGACTTAATATAGTAAAGGCCAGGGAGAGCAGATGAGAATTGGCATCAGTGGCCACGCACATGCAGGAGAATTGGCACCAGTGGCCACTCACATGCAGGAGAAAGATCATAATTCCATTCCACAATGTTATTGCCTGTTATTTTGGATAAGCTGATCATTTTATTCCATTGCTGACATTAGCCTTTGACATTTAGTGACCAAAGTTACTTTAATTACTTGACTATTTCACCCACCCCGGCTGGATTTGAATCATGGAGTCAGAGTTGTACAGCACAGAAATCAACTGTTCGGCTCAACTCCTACTCGCCAGGTTGGATGCATCAGCCATTTGCCTGCATTTACCCCTCATCCCTCAAAACTTTTTCCTGTCCATGTACCTGTCTAAATGTCTTTATAACACTGGCAACTCGTTCCATGTATCCATGACCCTCTCTGTGAAAATGTTGCCCTTCATATCCCTTTAATATCTTTTCCCCTCTCAACTTAAAGCTGTGGACTCTCATTTTAGTCTCCGCTGTCCTTTGAAAAAGACAGTCATCGTTCACCTTATCTGTGCCCGTCATGATATTATAGATTTCATGAAAGCCACCCCTCAGCCTCCTACGCTCCAGAGTGAAAGGTCCAGGCCTATCCAGTCTCCCCTTCCAGCTCAAGTCCTGCAGTCCTAGTAACATCCTTGTGAATCTTTTCTGTACCTTTCCAGCTTAATGACAACTTCCTTCCCACCCCCAGGTGATCAGACTGCACACAATAGTGCAAGTGCAGACACACCAAAGTCTTGTCCAGCTCTAAAATTATGTCCCAACTCTGATACTCAGTGCCCCGTCCGATGAAGGGAGACAAGCTGTAGACCTTCTTCTTGTAGATCCAGTCTCAGGAAACTATGCACCTGTACCCGTGTCACCCCATCCTACAACACTTTCTAGGGTCCTAACATTTACTGTGCAAATCCTGCCCTTGTTTACCTTAAAGTGCAGTGTGAAAGATAGCTGGGAACGCAAGGGTTAATGACTGGCAGTGTAAGAGTTAATAGTCTGCTTCTTGGTATGGTTATCATTGTAAAAGGGTTCTCAAGGTAAAAAAATGATCTCTATGGTGTGATTTAGTTATGTCTAGTTTTAATGGCAGGTGCAAGTGGGAAAGTAGTAGTTTTTTAGACATATATTTTTCTAGAATTTTCATGTAAACAATTGCCTGTGTCAGTGTAACTTCCCACCTAACTTTCCCATGAAAATGAGTATAAAAATATGCTATAACCAAGTCTTCCTTGAGTGAGTTTCGGTATAGAGTTAGGGTTACATGGTTTACTGTCTCTGTATTCCCCCACTCCCACTAGCAAAAGATAATGAAGCATTTATCATAAGTTCTTTGGTTCTGTTGATGTCTAATTCTTTACAGAAGCACGGGTCAGCTTTAACAGCAACACCTTGCTGAGTTAAATTCCATCCGCCATTCCTTGGCCAACTTTCCAAGTTGGTCTAGATCCCCTTGTGAACTTAGATAACCTTCTTCATTGTCCACAGCACCAACAATTTTGATGTCATCTGCAATCTTACAAACCACATTAACAATTTTATGTTCCAAATCTTTAATATAGATAGCAAACAGTGGACCCAGCACCCATCCCAGCAGCACACCACTGGTCACAGCCCTCCGATCAGAATAACAACCCTCCACTGTCAACCCTCTGATTCCTTTCACCAAGACAGTTTAGAATCCAATTGCCTAGCTCACCCTGGATTCCATGTGATCTCACCTTCCAGACCTTCCCACCATTCAGGACCTTGTCAAAAGCCTTGCAAAAGTCCATGTAGAACATGTCTACTTCCATGCCCTCATCAATCCTTCTGGTCACCTCTTCAAAAAACTCAATCAAACTTGCGAGACATGATTTCCCCACACACAAAACCACGCTGACTGTCCCTAGTCAGTCCCTGCCTTCTTAAATGCTGATAGATCCTGACCCCAGAATCCCCTTCTGTAACTTTCCCACCAGCGACGTTAGGCTCACTGGCCTGTATTTGGGGACCATTATTGAACTGGAGCAATGACAGATCAAATTTAGTCACGATGCATGGGGTGATGCATTTTGGATGCCCCAATAATGGCAGGATATCCACCATTAATGACAGGGCTCTGGGGAGTATTCAGCTGTGTGGACAAATCCAAAGATCACTGAAAGTAGCAGCACAGACAGATAATGTAATGAAGGTGACATTCAGCATGTTTGTCTTCACCAGGTGCAGCACAGAATACAAGTGCAGGGAGGTCTGGTTACAGCTTCATCCAATGTTGATTAGACCAGTTGGAAGTGTGTGTGTAGTTCTGGTCACCATGCTATAGGAAGAATGCGGTTGCACTTGAGAGGGTGCAGAGGAGATTCATCAGGGTATTGCTTAGGATTGAACATTTCAGTTACAAAAGACCAGATTGACTGAGCTCATTTTAGTTGCAGGAGGGACCAACAGTGGGAGATATGATAGAGGACGATGTATAGTAGACCGTAAAAAAAAACTTTCCCTATGGTAGAAGGCATGAGAGATAAGTATGTTTAGAGCAGGATCTCAGAAAACATAATCAAAGACCCCACCCAACGTAGACATTCCCTCTTCTCCCCTCACCCACTGGGCAGAAGATTCTTAAGTCTGCAAGTATGTAACAACAGGCTGAAGAACAGCTTCTATCCCACTGTTATAAGATTGTAGAGCAGTCCCTAGTACAATAAGATGGACTCGCGACTTCACAATCTACCTCGTTATGACCTTGCACCTTATTGTCTGCCTGCGCTGCACACTCTCTGTAACTGTAACACTTTATTCTGCATTCAGTTATTGTTTTCTCTTATGCTACCTCAATGTGCTGATGTGATGAGATAATCTGTATGGATGACATCTGAAACAGTTTTTTTCTCTGTACCTCCATACGTGACAATAATAAACCAATGTAAAGTATTTTTCACCCAGAGGGTAGTTGCAGCCTTGGACACACTGTCATAACATGCATCTGGATGAGCATTCACAGTGCAGAGGTACAGTCGGCTGGTAAATGGGATGAGTACAGATAGATTGATGGGTGAATTGATGTGCTGGGTCCAATGCCTGTTTCTGCACTGTTCCATCTATGACTCTGAACACCAACGTTCTAACTGAACCACAGTAACATCACACACCTTTTCTTTCAAAAATCTATATCCCTTACCTCATTGAAAATCAACCATATTTTACTCTTGGGCCAATTCTGTTGGACCCAATGCAAATACCTCCCTACACAACCAGAAAGGTATTAACACTAGAGACAGTGTTAAGCAACTACTTTTGAAAAACTGGTGAAACTTCTGTGCTTTTCCACTGTTTTCTTTTGCAAAATTGTATTCATCTCTCTGTCAGAATCACTTTATAAATCTGTCCTTGAACACCATGTTCACATCCACACAATAAAAATTGAAATTTCGATAATGAGCCAGTCCCTGCACTCTGCACATGAGATCTCATCTCTCCTGCTTCTGACATTTGAAATATCACAGAACATAAAACAGTACAGCACAGTACAGACCCTTTGACCGATATAAACCTTACCCACATTCTAACTGTCCCTCTCTCTACTTCACATCCCATAACCCACCATTTTTCTTTCATATGCTATTTAAGAGTCTCTAAAATGACCCTATTTAATCGGGATCTACCACCTCCCTCCACTCCCATTCCCCCAGCAGTGCATTCCAGGCACACACCACTGTGTGGCAAAAAGCCTTCCTGACATACCCCACCCACTAACTTTCCTCCATGCACCTTAAACAGGTAACCTCAAGTATTGGCCATTACTGCCCTGGGGATAAGATGCCGCTGTCCACTCTGTCTATGTCTCTCAATTTTATATACCTCCATCAAGTCTCCTCTCATCCTCCATCTCTCCAAGGAGGAAAGCCCCAACTTGCTCAGCCTCTCATATTCTCCTATCCAGGCAGCACTCTTGTAAACCTTCTCTGGAATCTCCTTGGAATGTTTTTTTTATATTGAAGAATACGACACATTCAACCCCAAGACCCAACAGCCATGATGGCTTTCCCTCCTACTGCCCTTCCCAGGCTGCTGCCTGGAGAAGACTGTATTCCTGTGACACAGGAAACCCAATCACCATCACTCTCCTAATACTGTGTCTGATCTGCTTCCCACCACTGCTCTACTAGCGAGGAAGTGAAGGGTTAAGGATTGCAACCATACCTATAACTGACAAACAAAATATATATATATATGTATTTATATTTCTTTAGCAAGGACTAGCAAGCTGCTGACCCACTTGTTAGGTTGGAATGTTAACTGCCTTTGTTTCGGGTAACGAACCATTCCGATATGTCAGACGGTGGCGATACTGAGTGTAGTTAACATCGAGGTGAAGATTTGGTCTGAACAATGAAGGGTGATACCTGCCTTTGAAAGCCTTGATTATAACTCAATTATACCAAGACAAAAGGTGTGATAGCTGTCTCGGGATCTCTATAGCTTGACCGAAACTCACGGCGCCGTTTGCATGGGATGTGCGTGACAATTCCTGTATAAATGTCTGTCTGCCCTTTGTTCTGGGAGAACTCGGGAAGCGACTCTTAGTGAGTGCTGAAGAGAATTCTCCTAGCGGTGCACTGCTAATAAAGGTATTTGTTCAAATCGACCTCGTGGCACT
Organism: Pristis pectinata; assembly: GCF_009764475.1. NCBI lineage: Eukaryota > Metazoa > Chordata > Chondrichthyes > Rhinopristiformes > Pristidae > Pristis > Pristis pectinata. The sequence continues at coordinate 2,585,330 of NC_067421.1, read as the reverse complement.
GTGCTACTTACAGCGGACAGAAGGGGGAAATTAATTTCAGAACAACACTAGGGGTATCCTGCTGCTTCCCGGCTCACTCTATTCCTCATGTAGCCTCTCTCCTCACTCACTGTCTTTATGTTTATCAAAGAAGCCAGTACCAGTGATTTATCAGCCAGTTCCTGTTACTCCCCCTGTGACTGTGCTGCCCCTGTAGATGCCTCTTCTCTCTGTGCTCAGCCCCTTCCCCGAGACCACTTCCTTTGTGAAGTTGTGGTATTTGCACCAGATCTGGACTCACCGTTATGACCACATTTATATTTTGCAGAAGACTGCTCAAACCTGTGTGTTCCTTTGATGCAGAAGTCCCTGCATCCCCTCTCCTTTTGACACCTTCGGACATGATGGTGACAAACGTTCACAAATTGTGGTGATCTTTAGTAAATAATATTAACAGGAGCATTAGACAGTGATTGATATGAAAAGGAAAACATTGCCTTGTGAATCAACACACACAGACACTGTCTGATCACCCCAGGCCCATCTTCTGCAGGTCATATACTGTCTGAACCCCACACTTTGCCTGCAACTACAGTTGGTGATTTACCCACCAATGCCTGACCATTGGAGGTTTCTACAGAGAAATATAACAATACAGCATGGATACAGGCCCTTCGGGGCCCTCATTCCACCAGGCTGTGCCCATTCATGTACTTGTCCTCGTGCCTGAACAACTTTCTCTGGCAGGCCATCCCATGTGCTCACCACACTCTGTGGAAAAAGTTGCCCCTCGGATCATGTTTAAATTTTCCCCTCTCACCCTAAACCTATGCTCCCTAGTATTGGACCCCCTACCCTGGGGAAAACACTGTTACTATCCGCCTTATCTGTCCATCTCATAATGTTAAACATTTCTATAAGGTCACCCCTCATTCTGCTACGTTCCAAGGAATAAAGACGTAGCCTGACCAAATTCTCCCTGTAACTCAGGCCTTTTAGTTTTGGCTGCATCCTTGTAAACCTTTCCTGCACTCCTTCTAGTGTAACCATGTCTTTTGTATAATCGGGTAACCAAAACTGTACCCAGTCCTCCAAGTGCAGCCTCACCAGTGACTTATTCAACTGCAATATAATGTCCCAGCTCCTGTACTTAGTGCCCTCACTGATGAAGGCCAGTGTTCTAAATGCCTTTTTCACCACCCTGTCTACCTGTGATGCCACTTTCAACAAGCTATGCACTTGTACTGAGGTATCTCTTTTCCATTACACTTCCTGGTGCCCTACCATTCATAGTAGAAGTTCTACACTGGTCTGACTTTCCACAATGTATCACCTCACACTTATCTCTATTGAAATCCATTTGCCACTCCTCAGCCTACTTCCCCAAATGATCAAGATCCCCGTATTTTACGACAACCTTCTTCACTATCAACACCTCTTCATTTCATGTCATCTGCAAACTTACTGATGAAGCCTCGAGCTTTGGCATCCAAATCATTCATAAATAATGAGAAACAAGGTCCCAACAACGATTCCTGTGGCACACGACTAGTCACCAGCCTCCATTCCGAGAAACAGCCTTCAACCACCAGCCTCTGCTTCCTACCTCCAAGCCAATTTTGAATCTACCTAACTAACTCTCCCTGAATTCCATTGGACCCAACCTTCTAACCATGTGGGAGCTTGTGGAAGACCTTGCTAATGTCCAAGTAGACAACATCCACTGCCATGCCTCATCTACCCTCTTGGTTAACTCTTCAAAATAAAAAGTTTCATCAACCATGACTTTCCATGCACAAAGCCATGCTCTCCTCCTAATCAGACTTTTCTATCCAGATGCTGGTAGATCCGGTCCCTCAGAATTCACTCCAGTAACTTCCCCACCACTGACATCAGGATGACCAACCTTTAGTTCCCTGACTTGTCCTTGCTACTCTTCTTAAAGAATGAAGAAACATTAGCCACCATCCACCTTCAGCGACTCCACCAGTGGCTAACGATGAAGCAAATATCTTCACAAGGGCCTCCCCAATTTCTTCCTTGGCCTCCCACAAAGTCTGAGGATGCACTGAGTCAGACCCTTGGGATTTATCCACCGTAATGCACTGTAAGGCTGCAAATACTTCCTGCCTGGGAATATGAATGTTCTCCAAAACATCTCCACATGTTTGCCTTCCCTCTTGAGCAACCATGATTATCTCCTCAGTAAATAACAAGGAGAAATATTCATTCAAAATCCCACTCATCTCTTGTGGCTCAAGACATAGGCAATGCTACTGATCTCTAAGGGAACCTACTCTCTCCCTAACCACCCTTTTACCATTCACACAGTTATAGAATCTCTTGGGATTTTCCTCAAGCTTGCCTGCCAGATCCATCTCATGCCCTCTTTCTGCCCTTCTGATCTCCCTCTTATTTGCATTCTTAATCTTTTTATGTTCATCAGGGGACTCATTTTCCCTGATCTCCTAAACCAAATGTACGCCTCCTTTTACCTGACCACAGCCTCAACATCTCTCATCAGCCAGGGTTCTCTAAACTTGCCAGGTTTACCCTTCACCCTAACAGTAACATGCTGTTCCTCAACTCTTGATATCTCACACTGAAAAGCCTCGAAATTAGCATTTGTTCTTTTCCCTTCAAACAGGCTCATCCAATCAACCTCTGCCAGATACTGCCTAATTCCATGAACGTTAGCCCTGCTCCAGTCTAGGACCCGAACCCGTGGACCTACCTTTTTCCATCACTATCTTAAAACTAATAGAATTACGGTCACTGGAGCCAAAGTGCTCCCTGACTGCCACTCCAGTTACCTGCCCTGCCTCATTCCCCAAGAGCAGGTTCAGTAATGCACCCTCCAGAGTAGGGCCCTCAGGAAACTTTCCTGCACAAATTCCATCCCTTCCAGGCCCTTAATACGCTGGGTGGACCAGTCAATACTGGGGAAATTAAAACCCCCTACTAATACAACCCGATTATTCTTACAAATATCAGCAATTTCTCTACACACCTGCTCCTCAAGTTCCTGCTATGGGGGGGGGGGTCTATAATACAGCCCCACTCAAGTGACCCTCCCCTTCTTGTTTCTACCCATATAGCCTCACTGGACAATCCCCCAAGAATGTAAGAATGTCTTACTCAGCACTGCTGTTATTTCCCCCCCTGCCCACCTTATTAAAAGGCAACACCCTCTCCTCACTTACCTATACCTCTGTCACACTTGTACCATTTGTATCCTGGCACACTTTGAGCTGCAGTTCTACCCTTCTCTCAGCCATGTTATGGGTATAACACCCCAGTCCCCAGAGCCTCACTGAGTTTGTCTGCCTTACCTGTTAAGCCTCGTGCATTAAAATAAATGCAGTTTGAGTATTCTTTTCCCTCTTTTTACTGTGCCCCTGGCACTCCTGATTACAAAACTTGCTCTAGCTGTCTACTGCTTTATCCCATGACTTGCTCCTGCACAGATTCCCACCCCTTGCCAATCTAGTTTAAACCCTCCCATGCAGAACTTGCAAGTTTTCCTGGAAGGATACTGGTCCATCTCGGGTTCAAGTGCAACCCATCCCTCTTGTACAGATCACCCCTCCCCCAGAAGTCATCCCAATGATCCAAAAAACCTGAATGCTTGCCCCCTACACCAGCTCCTCAGCTGCACATCCACCTGGCCTGTCCATCCATTTCTGGCCTCACTAGCATATGGCACCGGGAGTCATCTGGAGGTCCTGCTTCTTTTCTGAGCTAACTCCTCACACTCGTTCTGCAAGACCTCATCCCTTGTTCGACCTATATTGTTTGTAACAATGTTTAGAACGGCTTCTGGCTGCTCACCCTGCCACTTGAGAATGTTCTGCAACCGTTCAGAGACATCCTTGATCCTGGAACCCAGAAGGCAACACATCATTCCGGCGTCTCTTCTGTGGCCACTGAATCTCCTGTCTGTCCCCCTCACTGCCAAGTTTCCTATCACTATCATCCTCTGACTGTACCTTCTCCCTCTGAGCCTCAGGGCCACTCATAGTGTCAGAAACCTAACTGCTGCTGCTTGCCTCTGAAAGAACATCCCCCTCAACAGTATCCAAAGAGGTTACCTGTTAGTGAGGGCAATGGCCACAGGGGAACCCTGCACTCTCTGCCCACTCCTTTTACTTTTTCTGGTGATCACCCATCCCTCTGAAGCAGGCACCTTCGGTGTGATCACCTCAGTGGATACTGTTGAGAGGGATGCTCTCAGCATCCTGGATGATCCCGAGTACATCTAAACCCAGCTCCAGTTCCTTTACCCAGTTTGTCAGGAGCTGCAGCTCGGTGCACTTCCCACAGATGAAGTCATCAGGGAAACTAAGGTTCCTTGACTTCCCACCTCTTGCAGGAGGAGCATTCCACTACCCGAACTACCATCCAGCCTACCCCGAGTGAAGGGCTAATGACACAACCCTATTATTCTCACTATGAGCAATTCCTCTGCAACTTGCTCCTCAAGTTCCCGCGATGGATGGACTGGGGGTGGTGGTCTGGCTCTAAGCCTGCGCAGAAAACCTGCTGCCACACAACGCCGGAGGACCCCACAACGCCACCAGTGGCTGGACGGCCGGAGGGACAGCCCCACTGGAGTGACCCTCCCTTTCCTGCTCGTCACCTGTGCATCCTCCCCAAAGCCTCAGCTCCCCGCTCTTACACTGAAGGGTCTCGGCCCGAAGCATCGGCTGTTTGTTTCCCTCCAATGAATGCTGCCTGACCTGCTGAGTTCCTCCAGCACTTTTAGTGTATTGCTCCTGACAATGAGCCGCTCCTCTTGACCTTAACCTCTTTTTATTGGCTGCTGTTAATCGGCGAACCAATCAACGAGACTTGCCTCTTTTAAATTCTCCCGCGCTCTCTCCGTCCCGATTCATGTTAAAATGAAACTTCCTAACACTGAGACTTTAAAATCTCCCGCTCCATGTCCCGACTCCTGCAATGTGAAACACAATGAAAAAGACGAAATTATCCATGGGGTTCACGAGGTTGGGGACTTCACCGTCACGGAGGAGTACCTGCGCAATTTGCTGTCTCAAGTATTTTTGCTCACCCACCCGCCTTTGCCCCTGCATCCTGCGGTTCTTTCCAGCGCATCCGCGGAAACTCCATCCGTTGATCTTAACCAGGGCCTGGGCTTTTCCGGCACCATCTGCCGCCGAGAGTCTGCCACGGTCTGCCCGCCAGTCCGAACCAGAACTCACTGACCCTGTCTTTAAAACTGGCTTCTGCTTCTGCATTCCGGCATCTGCAGTCCTTTGTTTCTACTGTAAAACCGGGCTGTGGGTCAGCAGGGAGCTCGGTTGCAGTGCTTCTACACTTCAACCCTCCCCCGATTTATCCGAGCTCCTTCCGCACCCCCTAACCGCCGTCCGTAAGTTACAGCTGCTCCTCAATCTTAGGGTCGACACTACGCCTGCGCAACGCCGGAGGTTCCCACAGCTCCACCAGTGCCTGGAGTACCGGAGGGTCAATGCAGCTAGTCCGGCCGTTCGTCCCCTTCAATGGGACACCCACAATTTTCCCTTAAGCTCCACACCCAAGTCACCCTTGAAGAACTTTAATGGCCAGCAAACATTATTCTTATCAACAATCAGCTGTCTAACTAGTCAGCCACAGCTGCCTTTCAGAGGAATGGCTGCCTCTGGTCCACATTGTTACCGTCTTTAGTGTTCTAATATACTAAGTGTAGATTCAGCTGCTGATTATAGTTTCTCACTGCGCAGTGATTGTCTGACGACATCCGTGAAAGCCCCATTTCTGTGTTAAACAGTGCAGCTTCTTGTCCCGAACTCAGCCAACGGTGGATAAGTGGTCTCCCTCTGACTTCCGCGTCAGATCTTTAAACAATCTTTCGCAGCTAAATTGAGCACATTATCTGGTTGCTGTCACATTGTTGTGTGAGTCTTGTTCAGAACAACTGGCTGCAAAACAAAATCACAAAATATGTTCAATGTGAAAACTCAAAATGCTGGAAACTCATTACACCAGGCAGCATCTGTGCAAAGAGAAACACCCATCGTCAGAAATGGGAGTGTCCACGGATGTTGTCTCACATTTCAGATTTCCAACATCAGCAGCTTTATTCTGATCAGCAAGAAGTATTAAACTGCTGCAAAATATTTTGGACTCCAATGTATTGATAAACAACCTCATTTAAATACTGTGTTCCACCCAATGCGCCTGTTAATTTAGTTCTCACTTCTACATGCAATTGCACACCAGACCAAGCGTCGATTTGCCCCACGATCACGCTGTTGCATCTGCTGCTGAGCCCGCTCACGCTCTGCCCAGAGGCAGTGACCAGACAGTGAAAAAAATGTGCAACATTTCTAGCAGCTCAGGCAGGCTGTTACTGTGGCAACGGAAGAAGCCACTCACTGACTTACCTGAGGACGAAAATGACACATTGAACCACGTCCTCCGAGCTTCGTTATGACAAAAACAATTTCTGAGATTCTGACACATTTTCTAAATATGTAGAAGCAATTCCAATACAACCCACACACAGTGCTGGATGAATTCCGCAGGTCAGGCAGCATCAATGGAGGGAAATGCACTGTCGACGTTTCTGGCCGAGACCCTCCCGGCTTCTGTCCTCTTCCTTTCCAGTCCTGAGGAAACGTCTGGATCCGAAACGTCGACTGTTCATTTCCCACCACAGATGTTGCCTGGCCCGCTGAGTTCCTCCAGCATTTTGTGCTTGTTGCTCCAGATTTCCAGCACCTGGAGTCTCTCGTGTGAAGCAAATCCAATGTTTTCCCCCGCACCTTTCAGTCATTCAGTAAGTCCGCTGTCAGTCCCGCTTTACAGAACACTGAGTTGTGCCACAGACACAGACGTAGGGCAATAAAACTGCTGCTAACGTGCCTTGTCAAAAATATATTAGGGATTCATTTCAATCACACAATCCTGAATTCAGTCCTGATGAAGGGTCTCGATCCGAAACGCCGGCTAAACTTCCATAAATGCTGCTCGACCTGCAGAGTTTTTCCAGCATTTTGTGTGTGTTGCTTCAGTGGTGAAACCCTTTTGGTTTCCTTGTTTATACAACCATAACATGAAGATCATATTTAGTCAATTATTATAAATTAAGCAATCCATTGACCGAAGCCTCCGCAAGTCAGACCACGCTGTAAAGTCCTCCCCAGGAACATTTGTGGATGTGTGAACCAGTCCGAGACAGACACCAACTGCCCAGTCCACCAAGAACACGGCACGGCCGGGCACACAACAGGTCTTTAGGGAGACTTTAAATCGTTCAGCTCTGAATTCATAGAACATAGTACAGCACAGGACAGGCCCTTCAGCCCACGATATTGTGTCAAATTAACTAAATCAATGACTTCTAATTAATCTAATTCCTATTCCCTGCACATTGACCATGTCCCTCACTTCTCTGCAGATTCGTCTGCCTGTCTAACAGTCTCTTAACCGCCTCTGTAGTATCTGCCTCCACCACCAGGCAGTGCATTCCGGGCACCCACTGCTCTTCATATAAAAACCTGACCCGTACATCTCCTTTGAACTTACCCCTCACTGACTGTCTACTCTATCGATGCCTCTCATAATTTTATAAACTTCTATCAAATCTCTCCTCAGCCTCTGATCTGGAGAAAACAACCCCAGCATGTCTAACCTCTCCTCATAGCACATATCCTCCAAACCAGGCAGCATCCTGGTAAACCTCCCAAAGCCTCCACATCCTTCCTATAATGAGGCGACCAGAACTGAACACAATTCTCTAAATGTTGTGAACTCAGTGATGAACCCAAAGAATCATCGAGAAAGTCTACCAAAGTATTTTTAGAACAAAGCTCTAAATTGGCCAAATTCGCTTGGGCACAGTCGTCCCTGCATTGAAGCAAAAAAAGAACCGTGCAAGACCTCTGGTCAAGCAGTATCGGTGGAAACAAAAGGTGCAAGTCGACATTTCAGACCAAGAGCGGAGACCCTGCAACAGAACTCAGGGATGCAGCAAGACTGCAGTATATAGCATTGTGTGGGTAAGTGGGGGTGGAGGGGGAGAGATAGACCTGGCAGGTGACAGGTGGAACCCAGTGGGGAAGGGATCGTGGGAAGATGGAACCAGGTGGGTGGATGGGATAGGATGGGAATGGCCAACAAAGGGAGAAGAAACCTCAGTGCACAGGTGAATGTGTGGGAGGGGAACATCAGGGCGGGAGTTACCTTAAATTTGAAAATCCAGTGTTTCCTTTTTCATTGCCTGCCCCAACTGGTTCAATCTGGTCATCATTTCCTCCCCGTCTGGTCCACCCATCAGCTACCAGCCTGTGTACAACTTCCCCTGCCCCCAGACCTCTGCATACTCCAACCCTTTCCTCTTCTCTCTCAGCCCTGATCCAAGTGTCTTACCCAAAACATCCACCATCATTTGGTCTGCACAGATGCTGCTTGACCAACTGGGTTCTTCTAGCAGTTCCCTTTGGAACCAACAGAATCTAAATTCTTTAAAAAAAACAGAGGCTTAATCTATTTGATCATTCCATGTATTAAAAACCCACCATTCCAGACACCAGTAAACATTCATGGCAATTTCTCTGTCGCAAATACTGTATCATTGATGTTACACAAGGAGACCGAGGTTTTACACAATATTCCAGCTGCAGTCTCAACAAAGCTCTAAATAACAGGTGCGCAGTCATTTTCACTTTTATACCCAGTAACTCCTGCAGTAAATACAACCTCCATGTGAGGTCCCTCACTGCCCGCTGCACCTCAGTGCCTCACCATTTAAACACACTCAGCATTTCTGTCCCTTCCACAGAAGTGGGGGAGCTCACATTTTCCACACTGGACTCCAGCTGACCTGTTGTTCCCACTCACCCACCTTGCCTACATCACCCTGAACCCTCTGGACATGATCATCACCGCTCCAAACTCTCCGGGTTGTGTGAGGTCCAGTCGGGTTTATTGCCGGGCGCACAAGTACAGGGAGGGACATGTCCAATGGAAACCATGCAGCAGCATCACAGGCAGGTGGGTTCAGACAACGCATAGAACATAAATTACAGAATTCTGTGTCACTAACAATTTACAAATGTACACTTTGTGTCAGTAATAGAAGTGGAATCCAAGGACTGGGCTTAGGGCCATTTCCCCCGGGACAGGTCCCATTGCCACATCCCCTGGGGATGTGGGCCAGCAGGAAGGAGCAGCTTTGCCCAGAAGTGGGGGGTGGGGGCGGGGAAGGAGCTACCTGAGCTCAGGGGGTAGTGAAGGGGAATGTGGGCCGTTACCCAGCCCCACACTGAACCCACATCAGGGTGGAGGGTGTGGGCACTTGGCCATTAACCAGGGGCGGGGCAGTCTGTGAAATCACCGGGACAGCAGGGTGTCCCGTCAGGAGAAGGAGCTGTGGGCAGCTGCAACTGGGGGACTGAAATTTGTTTACGTCGTGTTCAGTGCTGGACGTCCTATTGGGCTCCCATTCGGCGGTTGTCTTTCTGTCACAGCATGAATGTGTTGGCTGCTGTTTTTAATGTTCAATTGTATGTGAAGTACATAAGAAGGGACCAAATCACAGAACCACACAGGATCAGTTCACGTTCGCTCTCTAGCAAACAATGACCATTAAAGGCAGGAAACGCAGGAGCAGGTTGTGGGCTCCTGCTGTTGCCCATTGGCCGGGCCCTGAGCTCAGAAGCTGGTGTCCCCGGGGCTGCTGCAGCACCGTCTGCACCGCAAGTGTCCGCTCAGGGCAGTGTGTTCGGGGCTGCTTTAGAAATGGTCGGATGTCCCTGTTCACACAGCCCCAGGCCGGCAGTTCCCAGAGTCCGGCTCTGGGGGAAGGAAGCTACATCAGGAAGGAGAAGCGATGGTTTCCCATCACTGGGGAGTGGGGCAGTGGCATCACTGCCCAACCGGTGCTGGGTCCCACTGATCTCTGACAGTCTCTCTCCGGACTTTGTTGTCGGGAAACATAGAACATAGAACAGTGCAGGGACAGCTCCTTCAGCCCACCATGTCTGTGCTGTACCATGATGCCCACCCACACTAATTCCATCGGCTGGCACATGATCCACATCCCTCTATTCCTGTCTGTTCATGTGATTGGCTGAATGGTTCTGAAACGTTGCAGTCGGATCTGCTTCCACCCCTTTCCTCGGCAGTGTGTCCGAAGCACCGTCCTCCCTTTGTGTCCAAAATCCTGCTTCCCACAGCTCATTTAAACTCACCCGCTCACATAAAACCATAGTATTTGAATTTTCCACCCTGGGTAAAAGACTCCGATTGTCTTTGTGACTGTAGCCTTACAATTGTATAGACTTCTGTCAGGTTCCCTTCCCCCTCCGTAGCTCCAGAGAAAACAACCTAAGTCTTCCAAACTCTCCCTCTAGCGAACACTCCCTGATACAGATAACATCCCGGTGAACCTCTTCCGCACCCTCTCCAAAGCCCCCACACCCTTCCTGTAACAGGGCGACCAGAACTGCATAAAATGCTCTGGATGCGGTCAGACTGAAGCTTTACACAACTGCAAGGTGACTTCCCGACATTTATCCTCACCAAGTGTGCCGTACGCCTCCTTCACCACCTTACCTACCTGTCTTGCCGTTATCTGGGGGCAAAGGACTTTCACCCCAGGTTCCCTGTGTACATCAGTGTTCCTCAGGGCCCTGCCATTTACGGTATACCCTTACATTTGATTGCCGAAAGTCCGGATTAAACTCCATCTGACATTTCTCTGACCCTTCTCCCAACTGTTCGATGCACCACTGAATCCTTTGACAACCTCCCTCACTGTCCAGAACTCCACCACATTCTGTGTCAGTGACAGGATACAAAGCTGCACACTCAATTTAAATGTCACACACATCAGGAATCCTAACACTGAACACCACTGGTCCCAGACGTTCAGAGTAACACTCTCCACCACCGCCGTCCCTCTTCCGGCCAAGCCAGGTTTGAACCCAAACTGCCACTTCTCCATGGATCCCATGTGCCTCAATGTTCTGGATCAGCCCGCCATGAAGAGACTTCATCGAAAGTTTCAGTAAACCCCCTGTCCACTGTTCTATCCCCATCAGTCATCCTTGTCCCCTCCTGAAAAACCTCAGTCATGCCTGTTAGACCTGACGTCCCCCGCACAGCCCTGCTGACTGTCCCGAATAACTTTACGGAGAAACAAGAGAGGCTGTAGACGCCAGAAATCTGAAGCAACACACACAAACTGCTGGAGAAACTCAGCAGGTCAGGCAGTTCAGCAGGTCAGCAGGTCACTAGGGAGAGAAGTGAACAGTCGACATTTCGGGACGAAACCCTTCATCTGCAGTGGAACAAAGAGGGCAGAAGCCAGAACAAAGGGTGGGGGGGGGGGTTGTCTAGGGGGAGCAGTACAATCTGGCAGCTGATAGGTGAGGGGGAAAGTAGGTAGGTGGGGGAGGGAGTGGGAATGATGTGAGAAGCTGGGAGGTGAGAGTTGAAAGGGCGACGGGCTGAAGAAGAGGAAATCTGATAGGGGAGGACAGCAGGCCACGGGGTAAAGGGAAGGAGCTGGCGAACCAGAGGGAGGAAGGTGTGGGTGAAGGGCAGGTCATGAGGGCAGGCAGGGCAAAGAGAAGGGGTGCCAGGGCCACGTGATGTGGGAAAACGAAAGTGGGGAGAACGGGGTGTGGTTACCGGGAGAAATGGATGTTGATGCCGTCAGGTCGGACACCACCAAGACGGAGTATGAGGTGTTGTATCTCTAATCTGCGTTTAGCCTCAACTTGTCAGTAAAGTGACAGGCATGTCAGTGTGGGAATGGGAAATGGAATTAGAATGGCTTGTCACCGGAGATCCTGGCTGTCCATGCTGACTATCCCCAGTAACTCTCTGCTTTGCCATGTGCGAGTGGATCCTATCCCTATGAATCTTATCCCACAAATTCCCTGCCACAGTGGAAAGCGCACCTGCCTGTCATTTCCTGATTTGTATCTATTTCCCTTCTGAAACAGAGGAACAACATTCGATATTCCAACAAATACAGTGAAAAATATAACAGACTAGCGGCATGGGGTCACATCGAGCTCCAGGTCACGGTGTTTGTTCTGAAGCGCAGATGGAAGGGTTAACGGCCTCATTGTCGTTGTTTCGGAGCACCGACTGTGTAACAGCGGAAAAACAGTAACTTGTTACTGCAGTTCTGTTTGTACACAACAGTGTGTGGTTGAATGGCAAAGCAAATTGTGAAGAAGATGCAGAGAGTGTGCAGCGAGATATAGATGGGTTAAGCAAGAGGCTAAGCGTCTGGAAGATGCTCAAAACATGAGGGCATGGCTTTAAGGTAATGGGTGGGAAGTTCAAGGGAGATGTCAGAGGGAGGTTTTTCACCCAGAGAATTGTTGGTGCATGTAATGCGCTGCCTGGGGAGGTGGTGGAGGCTGATACATTGGATAAGTTGAAGAGATTGTTAGATAAGCATATGGAGGAATTTAATATAGAGGAATATGTAGATAGTCTTTGGTATGGCTTGATAGTTGGCACAACATGGTGGGCCGAAGGGCCTGTATTGTGCTGTATTGTTCTATGGTTCTATGGTTGGTAAATGCGAGGTCATCCACTTTGGAAGGAAGAATGAAAGACACTTTATTGTTTAAATGGTGAAAGACTGCACCATGCTGTTGTGCAGAGGGACTTGGGAGAGCTTGTGCATGAATGCTAAGGAATTTCTACAGGAAATAAGCAAAATGCAGGATAGATATATTCCAAGAAAAAAGAAGGTTTTGAAGGGGAAAAAAGGCACAGATGTGGATAACGAGGGAGGTGAAGTCCAAAATAAAAGCAAAAGGGGCGGCGAACAAAGTAGCAAAAATTAGTGGGAAAACAGAAGATTGGAAAGTTTTAAAAAATCTGCAGAGAGACACTAAGAAGGTCATTAGGAAAGCAAAGATGAATTATGAACGGAAGCTGGCGGACAACATTCGAAAGGATACTAAGAGCTTTTTTAAATACATAAGGAATAAAAGAGAGACGCGGGCTGATATAGGACCAATTGATAACGGTTCAAGAGGTATTGTTATAGACGATAGTGAGACGGCAAGGGAATTGAATGAATATTTTGCATCGGTCTTCACTGTGGAAGACATAAGCAATGTGCCGGTTAGTCAGGAGACTCACGAATTGGAACTGAGTTCAGTTGAGATTACTAGGGAGAAGGTGCTAGGAAAATTAAAGGGGCTTAAGACTGATAAGTCTCCCGGCCCGGATGAGGTGCATCCCTGGGTTCTGAAGGAGGTGGATGTAGAGATAGCGGAGGCATTGGTGATTATTTTCCAGGAATCGATAGATTCTGGCATGGTTCCGGATGACTGGAGGGTAGCGAAAGTCGTTCCGTTGTATAAGAAAGGTGGGAGGCAGCACAAAGGAAATTACAGACCTATTAGTCTGACGTCAGTGGTAGGAAAATTATTGGAATCTATCCTCAAGGAGGAGGTTACCGAATACCTAGAGGCTCAAGGCAATATTGGACCTAGTCAACATGGTTTTGTGAAGGGGAGGTCCTGTCTGACCAACCTATTGGAGTTTTTTGAAGAAATCACAGGTAGGGTGGATAAGGGAGAGGCGGTAGACGTTGTGTATTTAGACTTTCAAAAGGCCTTCGATAAGGTGCCTCACAAGAGACTGATTAATAAAATGAGAGGTCATGGAATTACGGGTAGGATAGCAGAATGGGTGGAGCATTGGCTAGTTGGCAGGAAGCAAAGAGTGGAAATAAAAGGATCTCGTTCTGGTTGGTTACCGGTTACTAGTGGTGTGCCGCAGGGGTCGGTGTTGGGGCCGCTCCTTTTTACCTTGTACATCAATGATTTGGCTGATGGAATAAATGGTTGTGTGGCTAAGTTTGCGGATGACACCAAGATAAGTGGAGGAGTAGGGAGCATAGAGGAAATAGAAAGGATGCAGAGGGACCTAGACAGTTTAGGAGAATGGGCAAGGAAATGGCAGATGAGATTCAATGTTGAGAAATGTGCAGTTGTACACTTTGGTAGCAGAAATAAGCGGGTAGATTATTATCTAGAAGGAGAAAAGATTGAAAGTACGGTAGTACAAAGGGACTTGGGGATACTCGTACAAGATACCTTAAAAGTTAACCACCAGGTTGGATCGGTGGTTAAAAAAGCGAATGCTATGTTGGCATTCATCTCGAGAGGTATAGTGTATAAAAGTAAGGAAGTGTTGATGAGGCTCTACCGGGCACTAGTGAGGCCTCATGTGGAATACTGTGCGCAGGTTTGGGCCCCACATCTTAGGAAGGATGTGCTGACGTTGGAGAGGGTTCAGAGGAGATTTACGAGAATGATTCCGGGAATGAAAGGGCTTACGTATGATGAGCGTTTGTTGGCTCTTGGACTGTACTCACTGGAGTACAGAAGGATGAGAGGGGACCTCGTAGCGACATTTAAAATGTTGACAGGAAAGGATAAGAGTAGATGTGGTGAGGCTGTTTCCCTTGGTGGGCGAGTCCAGGACCAGAGGGCACAATCTTAGAATTAGAGGGTACAGTTTCAAGACAGAGATGAGGAGAAATGTCTTTACCCAGAGGGTGGTGAAATTGTGGAACTCCTTGCCACGCACAGCAGTGGAGGCCAGATCAGTGGGGGCGTTCAAGGAGGAGATAGATAGATATCTAAATAGTCAGGGTATCAAGGGATATGGGGATAAGGGTGGAAAATGAGATTAGAATAGTTTTTTTCTCCCCACCCCCCCCCCCATTGCTCATTTCTTTTTCCCTTTTCCTTGGAGCAGACTCGATGGGCCTAATGGCCTGCTTCTGCTCCCTTGTCTTGTGATCTTGTGAATCGCAAGAGGTTGGTTTGAATCTGCAACAGGTTATCAAGAAGGCAAATGGAACGTTGGCCTTCATTGTTGGAGGGATCGAATTTAAAAGCAGGGAGGTTATGCTGCAACTCTACGGGGTACTGGTGCCACTGCACCTGGAGCACTGCCTGCAGTTCCGCTCTCCTTACCTGAGGAAAGATGGACTGGCTTTGGAGGAGGTGCAGAGGAGGTTGAGGGGAGATGAGGAGGTTAGCATATGAGGAGAGAGTGAGTCGTCTGGGACTATACTCGCTGGAATTCAGAACAATGTCAGGGCATCTTATTGAAACATATGAAATGATGAAAGGGATAGATAAGACAGAGGCAGGAAAAAATGTTTCCATTGGTAGGTCAGACTAGAACTAGGGTACATAGCCTCAAGGTTAGGGGAACAGATATAGGACGGAGATGTGGAGGAACTGCTTTTCCCAAAGAGCAGTGTGTCTGTGGAATTCCGTGCCCAGGTAAGCAGCGGAGGCTACCTCATTAAATATATTTAAGACACACTCGGATAGATTTTTGCATAATTAAGGGTTTGGGGGAAAAGGCAGGTCGGTGGATCTGAGTCCACGGCCAGATCAGCCATGATCTTACAGAATGGCGCAGCAGGCTGGCCAGGACAGATGGCCGTCTCCTGCTCCAATTTCCTATCTTCTTATGTACCAAGGAATAGGACACGGAATAATCCACTGATAAAGCTGAGGGTTTAGTTAATGATTATCACCAGGAGCTGATCTTTAACCAGGGTGTGTCCATTTACCTGCAAAACCCAGAACGCAGCCTCGCTGGGACTCGCTGGACACAGAATCTGGATCCTCGGTACCAGGTAGGACCCTGGATATACTGAAAATAAACTTTAATTTAGCAGGAAAAAGGCAAAGTATGCTTTCGAACTCCTCACTAAGACTGGAAATTATTGAATGCTGGATCTGTAGCAAATTCGCTCTTTGGAGAACGAACGATTTTCTGACCAAGTCCCGCGGGAACCTGATGCTGTTGGAGGTGTTATTGAAAATGCTGCACTTTCTGCCCAATTAGGAATAAAGATCAAAACCTGGGGAGGTGAGAGCTTAACGCAGCCCCGATCCGTCCCAACCCCAGTGCTTCCACTGCGGTACCCTGACCCATCCACCCGCACCGATCTCACGCTCTGGGATCTACCGATCCCGGACAGAGGGAACCGAGGCTCCCAGTATGCGAGCTGTTTGTGTTGTGGATCACTGTATGCAGTGTCGGTTTCCTTGTGTCAGAAAGGACGTGAATGTGTCATTAGTCGTTCAAGTAAGGTTCAGTGGAGAGATACCTGGACTGTGTGAGTTGTCTTGTGAGAAAATGTGTGTCAACCTTGGCGTAGTTTCGCTGATTTAGAAGAATTAAAGGTGACTTGATCTTATGCGCTGGTATTGGATCAAAGGAGAGGCACTTGATTGTAACCGCTGGTATTTATGTGAATGAGGGGCTGAGGTCATTGACAGATCAGCCGTGATCATAGTGAATGGTGGAGCAGGACTGAGGGGCCGAATGTCCTGCTCCTAATTCAGTATGTCAGCAGCAACTTCTTACAAAATGACACCCAGTGAATTTAATGTCAGGGGTTTTCGATTACTGACTAACAAGAAACAGTTGATGTATCTGTAAAATAAATGTGATATCCGGGCAATACACCAACGGGAAGAAAGTCAATGGTCATAATTTTTTTGATTGCTGCAGAGATATGGTAACATTTCCAGTCAGTGAACACATAACTGAAGGTGAAGGACATTCTTATCTTGCTGTGGACTTTAGACGTGGTTATCTCCAGATGATGATGATCTCAGCACAGTTGCTGCATTGCCCATTACTGTAATGATCCAATTCGGCACAACTCTTAAAGATACCTTTGTAAATGGTCTGATGCCGAGATTGATGCAGCCCCAAGCAGCGGGTGCACAGTTAAATCTGGAGAAAGGCATGTCCAGTGTTCAAAAGAAGACATTATTCCAAATGTGCAACGTTTCACCAGAGTTCACAGTGTCCTTCCTTCCGCTGTCTCTGTCCAATAAACCCACAGCGATCTCTGTCCTCAGCTGTCTCTGGGGTTTTGTAGTCTGACAATAAACGGGTTGCAAGATGAACAACAAATCAAAGCGACAGCACCAACCAACCCGAACCAGGATGCCGGTCGTGAATGCTCTCTGCAACAGACAAAAGTGCGGAGAGAACCGTAATCATTGCAACCGTGCAGTGAAACAGTACTTTTGGATCGAACAACATTTCAGAAATATTGGCTTGAAAGAGTCTTTGGTGGTTCAGAACGAGCGTCAAGGAACAGGGTGGGCGGTCTGTGCTGATGAGGCTGCAGTCCATGTCTGTGAATGTGTTATCAACTGAACCTCACCCAGAGTGTGTTCACTTACTGTTAGCACCCATAAAATTCAGGTGCTCGGATTCGCTGGGACCAGATTCAGGAGCTCAGCGCAAGGTAAGGGCAACGTTGGAGCATTTTAATAAACTCAGCAGTCACGGCAGAATTTCTGGTATGTCCAGCAGTTCAATATTGTCGGTAAATTGTGGAGCTTTCTGGATCTGGAAGAACATCTGCATTTTTTTTTACAAAAACTGGGTACTTCTTAACTGCAATAATCCAGTCAGGACACTGAGATTAGATTTGCTCGACAGAAGGCTTGATGCATCGATTAATGCAGCTACAATATGAATGTGTACAGGCAAGATCTGGGAAAAGGAACAGGCAGTGTGCAAGACAAAAAATTATTTCAAATCCTCAGCGTTCACTGCTCCAACTGCGGTCTTTCATTGGTTACTGGAGGCCGAAGACGTTTAAGTGATCTCTGTCGCTCTCTCTCTCTGGTGTTTATTGTTGGGCAATAAACGAGTTATGTGGCAAACAACATTATTAAACTGAGGCGTAATATCACATCGGGCCACAGCTCATGGAGCTCTTATGAAGCGCAGATAGGTGAGTTGAGGGAAGCACAATCGCTGTTACCAGGCACGGAGGTAACAAAGGCGAGAAAACGCAGCAATTTGTTCCAGCAAACCGAATTGCGCGAAACAGCGGGTGATTTAGAACAAGCCCTGAATCAGGGAACAGGGCGTGGGTGCATCAACTGATAAAGCTGTGGTTTAGTTAATTATTATCAAATGGAACTGAACTTTACTCAACAACACACACACAACATATTGGAAGAATTCAGCAGGTCTGGCAGCATCTATGGAGAGAGATAAACAGCCGACGTTTCGGGTCGAGACCCTTCATCAGGACTGGAGGGGGAGACCGCAGAATCCAGAATAAGAAGGTGGGGAGAGGGGGAGGAGCACACGCAGGCAGGGGATAGGTGAGTCCAGGGGAGAGGGGTAAGGTAGGTGGGTGGGGAGGGGGAAGATATAAGCAGCTGAGAGGTGATAGGTAGAACAGGTAAAGGGCTGAAGAAGAAAGAATCCGGCAGCGGGAGTGGACAATGGAATAAAGGGAAGGAATAGGTGGGCAGGACATAAGGGCAGGGGAAAGGAAGAGGAGGGGCCACAGGTATGAGGGAAGATAAAGGCGAGAAGCGGAGAAAAAAGAGGGACGAGGGGAGTGGTTACGGGATGTTTGAGGCATGTCAGTGTGGGAGTGGGATTTAGAATTGAAGTGGCTGCCCACCGGGGAGTCCTTGCTTTTGCGGCGGACGGAGCGAAGGTGCTTGAAGAAGCGGTCACCCATCTGCGTCGGGTCTCAGCGATGCAGCGGAGGCCGCACCGGATGCAGTAAATGACACCGATAGATTCGCAGATGAAGCACTGCCTCACCTGGAAGGACTGTCTGGGGCCCTGAATGCTGGTGAGGGAGGGTGTAGGGACACGTGTGTCACTCAGTGCGGTTGCAGAGATAAGTGCCTCCTCCTTTTTCCGTAAACGGGGTTTCCCTTCCACCTCCATCACTGCAGCCCTCACCCGCATTTCCTCCATTTCCCCTCGTCTGCCGTCACCTGACATCACAGGGACAGGGTTCCCTTGTCCTCATCTACCACCTCACAAGCCTCTGCATCCAACACATCACTCTCCACAATTTCTCCTTCTCCAAAGTGATCCCATCACCAGGCACATCTTCCTCTCCCCGCCTCTCTACTTGCCACAGGGATCGCTCTCTCCCATGTCCACTCGTCCCTCCCCACCGATCACACTCCCGGCACATAACATCAGCACCAGTGTTGTAAAGAACCAATTGCGACAGAGTTCAGTGATGAGAGGAATCGATGTTTCATGGCCAACAAAATGGTTTCAGCCTGCGCTGCTGGAACAGGCGTCCATTGCTCAACATAGCGCCACTGGTTGCAGGAGGACCGAAGCAGCTGGCGCTGTCTTCTCAGCTGCTCCAACCTGCCCTGCAGTTCCGATGACCCACAAACCGGTTTTACTCCGTACTCCTGGTCCAGGCGGGAAGATTAGTTCTTAAAACGGGACTGGTGGGAATTCCGCGATCAGATTCCCCAGAAAGTACAGGCACCGGGTATAATTTAGAAGTAGTGCGTTGTGGGCATTGTGTGACTGGAGCTGGATGGGCGCAGGTGGACCAGCCTGTGTCATGACCCGAGTGGATGGGTCCAAGTTATTTGGAAGTGCATGGCTCAGTTCACAAAACATTTTCCTTCTTTTCACCTCATTTAATGTCTGACCCGACTGTTAATTCCGTGTTTATTACAGAGCACCAGAATCTGACACCTGTCCCCAAAATGGCTGAAGGAGCGGGCAGGGGATGCGTTCCAGCGAGCTCAACAGGAAAGGACACAGGTATGGTAGAGAATTCTTTTGAATTATAACTATTGCATTGACTGTGGGTCCGGATTTCATTCCGGAGCCGCAGTTCACAAAAGGTTTGTGAAGGGACAAAGCAGAGAGACGGGAGACTGTTAACGCAGCACAGTCACATGTGGAAGAGGTAAAATTACTCTCTGATTCGTGCTCCTTATTGCGGATTCGCATTAAAACAGTGAGAGACTCTGGAGATTTACTGAGGAACGGGGTGACCAAGCAAGCAGAAGGTAACCCAGAGTAGAACGGTGCTGCTGGGCAGGTTGAAGAGTAACAGGAGAGTGAGAGTGATGGGTTTCTACTTCCACGGGAATAAGCTGTGTCTTCACAAAGCACAGGTCCCCAGTGGATATTCTATATTCCGGGAGACAGGAAAAAGGAGGCTTCAACAGGTGGGACTGTCGTCCCGAAATTAATTTTCCCCTTCTGTCCGCTGTAAGTAGCACAGTGCCACGAGGTCGATTTGAACAAATACCTTTATTAGCAGTGCACCGCTAGGAGAATTCTCTTCAGCACTCACTAAGAGTCGCTTCCCGAGTTCTCCCCGCACAAAGGGCAGACAGACATTTATACAGGAATTGTCACGCACATCCCATGCATACGGCGCCGCGAGTTTCGGTCAAGCTATAGAGATCCAAGGACAGCTATCACAGTATAATTGAGTTATAATCAAGGCATTCAAAGGCAGGTATCACCCTTCATTGTTTAGACCAAGCCTCCACCTCGATGTTAATTACACCCAGTATCACCACAGTCTGATATAACGGAATGTTCCATTACCCGAAACAAAGGCAGTTAACATACTTAACATTCCAACTCAACTAGTGGGTCAGCAGCTTGCTAGTCCTTGCTAGAGAAATATAAATGCATATTATATGTACTTTGTTTACCAGTTATAGGTATGGTTGCAATTCTTAACCCTTCACTTGCTCAGGACCATCCGTGGGAAGGGAAGTAGAAAGAAGCGTAGCCGTGGTTGGAAGCAGTAGCGTGTGACGGGCTGAATGTCCGCCTTCTCTGCCATCCCCCTTGACCTGAATCAATAAAGTCATTATAACGTAATTGATCTATTGAAAGCACGAGAAATATAACCCTGCATCCAGAAGATAGTGTTTGCGTCTGAATCAGACTCGCAGCAGAATGGTCCTGAGATGCTTTGATCAGTCACAGGACGTTTTGACGAGGGCAGGTTTAATAATAGCCTCCCACAGACCAACGGAATACTTGCCCAGCCAAAGCTTCATGAGGGTGCAAAAAAACTATGGTAATTTTCTCTGCCAAGCACCCTCCAGTCCTTGGACACATCAGGTGAGGTCACTCAAGAGTTGGTCAAATAATTAAAATGTGGTTTCTTAAAGGAAGACTGATGTGGAGAGTTTAAATGTAATAAGGGATGGAGTGACCTGGTGATTAATGTACTGAGTTTGTATCCTGATCAGCGAAACGTTCGAATCCCACTCTAATGATTGAATATAATGCGAAGTGATAAAATAAACCTGTAGCAAAATACCAGTGTTAGTTATGATGAACACGCAGCCGCTGGATTGTCGTCAGAAGGCTTGCAACTGTGTGCAGCAAAAGCTGCCATCGTTCCCTATGTGCCTGTCTCCAGATCCTCTGAACGACGACTGCCCTCAGATGGAGAATTTGTTACATAGTGGCTGGAGTTCTGTCAGTGCTGATGGTTTGGAGACAATGAATGTGTGAGGTAGCTGCATTCGGACACAATACATGTGTGACATTAAACAGGAAATACCGGAAACTCTCAGGTAGTCGGGCAGCATCCGTGGAGAGAGACTCACACAGATGCCTCTGAAAGGTCTTTCTTCCTCAACTGTGGCTTCCCGTCTGTTAAAGCGAACAGAGCCCGCGAAGGCATCTCATCTATTTCCCACACCACTACTCTCACCCGCTCTCCTCCTGGACAGACCAAAAGCAAAAGTTCCCTCGTACTCACCTTCCACTCTACCAGCATAGTATTCAATGCATCATCCTTCACAATTTCTGACAACTTCAACATGATTTCATACAGCACACACATTCATTCTCTTCTCGCCTTTCAGCGTTGTAAACAGATGGATCTCTTCAACTCCCCAGTACGCTCTTCATTCCCCATTAAACAATCCCCTTATATCACTTTCCTATGTACCAGCAACACTTGACATTTTATCACCCCCATCACCTTCTCCCCAAACAACGTTTCCAGGTGAAGCAGCGATTTCAAACTAATGTATAGCATTTGGGGATCTCTGCGGCGAACTCACGCCGGAGAAGCCTAGCGCAGATTGTGGGACCGCTGTGCAGAGCCCCTGCAATCGGTTTACAGGAGTGCCCTCAGCTTCCATTTGCCTACCATGTTAATTCATCATACCGCTCGATCTCAGTCCAAATTGTCTGCGGTCTTCCATATGGTGCGTAGCCTCATGTTCAGCTTTGCAGATGTTGGCAGATGTATTTAGTTCCATTAATTGAATTTTCCAGCTGTCATGGTAGTGCCCACTACAGAAGAAGTCTACTACAGAAGAATTGCCGAACTGAGTAACCAGAAACCTTGGAAACAGGAGCAGCAGTATGTCATTCAATGCTCTGATCCAGCTCCACCATTCACTACTGCCGTCCATTATCCAGTTTTCTACCCATTTCGTTTGATATCTCCAACACCGAGCAATGTCTAACTCCTTCTTGAATATATTTAATTATTTGACTTTATGTGGTGGAGAAATCTATAAGTTCAATTCATCTTACTTGAAGTGGCTTCCCTTTATCATAAGACTATTACCTTTTGTCCTAATCTACCCGTCATCGGGAGCATTTTTCTGCATCCATTCTGTTCGTTTCTTTCAGAATTCTGTTAGTTTATCTGAACTACCCTCTCATTTTTCTAAATGCGAATGACTTTAAGCCCAATTGGCTCAATTTATCTTCGCACAACAGTTCTGCCATTCCAGAAATCAATCTGTTGAACTAATGCTGAACTCCCTCCATAGCAAGAACTTTTTCCTCGGATAAGGAGACCAAAACTGCACACAATACTCAAGGTGCGGTCTCAACAGGACACTGCATAATTTCCGCAAGACATTCATGTTCCTGAACTCGAATCCATTCGCTCCGGTGGCCAGCATAACATTGGCCTTCTTTGCTGCCTGCTGCTCTTGCACAATTACCTTCATCGACGAAGATCAAAGACTCCCGAGTCTCACTGCATATTCCTTTTCAGACAGCACCATGCAGATCATCCACCTTCCTGTTATTGCTACCAAATTAGACAAACTCACGATTGTTATCCACATTGTATCTGCCATGTGTTTCTTAACCAGTTCAGATCAACTGGCAGCATCTCCGCATCCTCTTCAAGGATCACTTTCGCATACGGAGTTTGGTCGTCCGCAAACTTGGAGATGTTACATTTAATTCCATCATGAAAATCATTAATATCTATTTTGAATCACTGGTGTCCTGACACTAATTCCAGTGGTGCCCCACTAGTCACTACCTACCATTTGGGAAACAATCCGTTTATTCCTACTCGATGTCCTGTCGACCAATCCAAGCCAATGATCATCTTATCCCTAAACCCATGTACTTTAGCTTTGTCTGCTAATCTCTAATGTGGGATCCCAATGAGCTTCCAAATGCACTACATTCTTTGGTCCCTCTTATTCTATTTTGCTGGACACATCCTTGAAACATTCCAGTGGATTCAGTCCGCATGAATTCCATTTTACAAATCATTGTCGAATTTGTCCAACTCTTTCAGTGTTCTCCTTTTACAGCTTCTGCAATAGTCTCAAATTATCTACGCTACTGATGAAGACGAACCAGTATACTATCTAATTTTCGCTCTGCCTTGTCTTTGAGGGAATTACCCACCAAAACATTCGAACTGTCTCAGAGCCTTCCATTGTCACTGCGGCCACTTTTTGCAGCGTCCTTTGCCTGTTGAAGGAAAATTGTTGATGTGGGTCAATGCAGGTGTAAGTAGTAAGAAGCAAGTGACACCAAAGCTTATCCAGGAGGGTCTAGAATGGTTTACATGTGTATTCATTGTGTGAGGTTGAAATGTATTTTTTCAGTACAAACAAGGTGGAGCAGTGAAATAGCAAAGATATTGTGACCGCGTGTGTTTCGGATTGCGATTGGTGACGTGGCGCACGGCAGCCCCGTCGTTGAGTTCCACAGAGAATATTGCTGCCTAAAAGGACGTCAACAACGTCTTTAGTTTTCTCCATTTTCCCTCACAGGTCCTGACTCGGAGATCACCGAGCTCCTGGCAGATTGGAACGATTTCAAGCTGCTGCAGTTGACGGACTTCTACAGGGACAGGCTGCAACAGGCGATGGAAGGAGGGGTGCACGGAGTCAGCTTGGCGTTAACGTACGAGAATCTGTTCAGTGGTCGGGAACATCGGGTGAGTGAGAGAGAGGGAGGTCAAGTTTGGGTAATTCACACTGAAGGGATGTCGGAAATCAGAGCTATCGGATGTTAAAGTAGGAAAACAAAGAATTGAGGAATAGCTGTATAAAACTGAAAAATAGAAGTGAATCTGAAGCAATAATAAAAAGGCGTGAAAATATCCCGTCGACTGGTGGTATTTGTCCAATGTTCAGATGGAGGGGAAGCAGGTAAAGTTTTTATGAGTTTAAAATAAAGTTTAAGTGGAAATATGACGGAACACTTCGGTTTGGGAAGATCGTATAGTGCAATAGCAAGATGTCAGTGAGAACCGGGTCAGCAGCTGAGGGTGCCACAGGGTCTCGTGTGTTATGGCTGGAGATGATTGTGTCCGAATTTGAAACAGTAAACAGTGTGAAACGTGGAATACTGCAATATTGTAATAATGTGATGCTGCAATCACTGCATAAACTTCCTTTGGAAAAGGAAAATAAAGTATTGCCTTTGAGCCAGTAATCCGCTGTCATGTTGGACACCAGCGGACTGAGGTGATGAATCACATCATCTGTTCAGTAGCTTCTCTGAGACTGCCCACTCTCTTAGTAATATATTCCGAACTTTCTTCATCTGTGATCATGATTTTCTGAATTTTGTTTGACACTATCAAAGCCCATGCGGGACTGTTTTCCAGTATTTAAGGATTTGGAGTCACGTCAACGAAGTGGTCGCGGACCAGCCAGGATCTCATTGACTGGTTGAACAGGCACGAGGGTGAATGTCCTTCCCCGCGGTCTGATCCCAGACAGGATCATAATTCATCCCGGTGGCTGCTCAATGTGAGCCCGTCACAGCACACTAGTTACTCTCATTCTCCGTGTGATTCTGTCAGTCATTGACATATTCATTGTTACTCTTCGCAGAAAGTTACTGAGCTCGCTGATAAGGGAGAGCGGGCGGACAGTTCCAAACTCCTCCTGAACCTGGTGACGGAGAAAGGTTCCCGGGCCCGGAGGGTGATGTGGAAAACCTTTGTGAAAATGCGGAATGGGGTCCCAAAGATGGACAAAATACTGAAGGAAATACAGGGATATGGTGAGATAATATCAAATAGGATTTCGATTTTGAATACAAACACTGCACACTTCAGGAATTTACATATTTGGTTTCCTCATATTGTTTACATTGAAACAGGGTGTGTTCCGTACGATCGAACAAACATCGCTCAAGGTTTACCGGGGGTGCCCAGTGAGCTGAAAGGTAAGGGAAGAAACGGTTGCTTCCACCAAAGGGTGATATTTGTGTGGCGCCATTAAGTTGATGAGCCACGGGGATTTGATCAGGTAAATGTTGGCGCTGTGACACAGCACATAGTGGGACACGTGGAAAACAAACTGCTGAAGGGAGAGCATTCAAGGGGCATGATTATGAGGAACGAAGCAGAGAGTTGGGGAGATTGAGGAAAGGGATCACGCCTCTCTGGAGACTGCAACTGCAGCTTCCTCCACTAGGATCAAAGCGATTCATGGTGACGGACAAGGGGGCGGATCTGGAGGAGGGAGAAACTGGGCAATTTCTTCACACAAAATAAACAAACTCCTCCCCACAACCCATTCCAAATGGCCCTCACCTTAAATAATTTTCTAAACTCCCTCAGTTCCTTCGTATCAGCATTTCCTAGGGTCAGGAATCAATGGAAATTCATGTCACGGACTAACAGAAACAGCGTCCCTTTGGTAAGAAGAACAGGTGACACCCCAGCTAATGTGTTCAACCCCAAAACAGCAAATGAACTCCACTCTGTTCATTTCTGCAGGCCCTCCGTGTAAACAATGCCACCGTTATCCAGTTTAATGTCCAACTCAATCATCCTGGGAAGTTCATCAGGAGACAGAGTTGGTGAGGGTGAGATGGGGAACACTATCCTGAGCCCAGTCCACAGAAGCTGAAACGCATGTGTGCCGCTGGTGTGTGATGGAAACTGGGGCAGTGCAAGGGCTGTGAATTAGTGCGGACACACCGAGTGTTGTGGGGTTGGGGAAATGAAGGCCCAAGGAAAGGCTTGGAGAAATCTGCAAATAACCGTGAGATTAACCAAACCGAGACAGTCTGGGCAGGAAGCTGACGTCCATCAGTAAACACAAGATGTCTGTGTAAATGGAATTCGGTGCAGTGCGTAAGCTCAAGAGTTTGGAAGGCTTCATATCTGCAGAATATGTTGAAATACTCCACTTGACAAGTAAGCAAGGTGAGAGCATGGTTTAAGGTGCAGACCAGGGCAGGTGGGACAGGGAAAGGACGACATAGACTGCAGAACCTAATCTTGCAGTAGGCCATGTTTGGTCTGATTATCTGAAGGTCTGGAACAGAAACACAAGGAATCCCTGCCACAACCCCTCTTCATCCTCACTCATTTCCGAAAACCAAGTCCAGAGATGCGACCTTTCTTCTTGGACCAGAAACATACTGACAAAGAAGTTTGAAAGCTAATACCTATCTACAGTATGTCCCTTCTGTTATTGCTGCTCCAGTCCACATTTGGACATCGAATTCCCTCACTTTCACTCCACCATGGATTTGGTACATCTCTACAATTCGCCTGCAGACTTGTTCTTCATTGGCCTCCCTGCTGCTTACCTAGAGAGCAGACACGGTAGTCTAAATCCCTCACGATCGTTTCTGAATACAAAACAGATTTTCCCCACCGTCATTGAAGAAAATTCTCTCTAACGCCACCGTATTATCTTGAGCAACAATTTCCACAATCCCTGTTTCTTTATGGTCCCTATCTTGCCCTAATGCATTGAATGTATGAGTACTGAGAAACCGTGACTGCATTTTGTACGCCAAGTCACTGCAGTTGCCTCCCTAGCTCCACGCTAAGTTGATGACATAAATGTAAACACATTTGGCTGTGTCCTGATGCATGATGACGACTAATACGGTTGTCCAAGATCCCGATACACTGCTAAACCACAAACTTATAAACCTGGCAGCCTCCATATACCCGGAAATCCACACCCGTGACAGGCTCCTGATGCACAGTGCAACCACACTCACCCTATGGGAGGGACCTGACACATGATCTACTTTATCCTTGATCCCATCGAATATGTCTCCGTCATATCAGTGTCTGTTCACCCATTCCAGTTCAGTTATCCTTTATTTCTCCTTGTGCTTCTACTGTTGAAAAAGTCTCCTAGTTTTTTTGGGAATGGTGGGCTTGCCTGTTTCTTCCTCCAGTGTAGGGAATTTAATTTCAACATTCCAATGTGTGTCCAGACCCTTGGTCAAACACAATACACTTCAGGCTTCCCTCGACCTAATTTCTCTTTTCCCCTTTAGCAGGAACGTTTGCGCATGAGTCAGTGGCTGCAGAGTTAAATGAAATACTCCACAGAAATTCTGTCAGTCCTGAAATTCTTGACAACCTGTCTCTTTCCAGATCCAGCATCTCAGACCATGTCCTGGATAAACTAATAACGTGGATTCTGTGAAGATTTGGGTTGGGGGGGGGGGGGTGGGGCGTCCGCATTTAGATCCTCGGAAGCTGAAAGGCACGGCTTCAGGGGAGGTGTGGAAATATGGCAGGGGCAGCATGGCTGAATTGGAGGCTCTGAGTGGTGCCCGCTGGAGCAGGAGACAGAAACACGGTGGGCTTGTAATGGTTCATGAACTGGAATTACGAGTTTCAAACAGGATTATAGTGTATTGGTGGCAAAGGTAGGGAGAAGCGTGTGGTTGCTGGGTGAAGGAGACTTGGTGACAGTTACGGGACCGTCACCAGCGCTTCAGACAAAGTGAACTTGAGAGAAGGAGACCGACACGAAGAAAACAGAACTCCAACAGGAAGGAATGAAAGGTGGTTAAGCACAGGGACAGTGCAGGAGGGACGATATTACGGAGGTGGAACTGGACGAGACTCACAATCGGGGGATACGATATCAGGAACTCAGCTGAGGCTCATTGAAAACGATCCATTGTCTCTTCCTCACCTAGTGCCCCGAAAACCCATCTAACCAAACCTCTCACTGATACTGTCCCAGTCGAACCCCTGTCCATTCACAGAGGGCCCCAGATAATCTGCCCAAGGGGTGAAGCAACAGCCACCACCGTAAATGTGATGTCAGCACCAGACACGTTTCCCCTTCCCGCTCCATTTACCATCCAGAAGGGATCGTTCCCTCTGTGATTAACATTGACTCACCTGCGAGCAGCACCTTTCCTGTTATTTTACCTCTTCCCTTCCAGAAATTCAGGGAAACAAACACTCTCCTGGTGAAGCAGGGTTTCACTTGCACTTATTACAGTTCATTGTTAGGCTCTCACGATGTGACCTACGCTACAAACGGAGAGTGGTGACCACGTTACAACATGACTCCCCCTCTCCGCCCCCATTCAGTTAGTGAAGGTGACTCTGAACTTTCAGTTGTATTCCACTTCAGTTGTCCATCGCAGACCCACTCTGTCACCTCTGACTTTAGCCTTCCACACAACCCCAGCTTGAGACAAGGAACATCACCTCGTCTCCCCATAAGGCACATGACAGCCTTCTGAGCTCAACATTGAACACAGCACCCCCAGGTACCCAGTCTCTTCTGTCGATGCCAGATCTGTTCTTCTGATGACAGGTCGTCAACCTGGAATATTCACTCAGTTGCTTTGTCCTTTCTCCTTCGACGCTGCCCTGTCGATTTATTCCTCCTATCGTCAAGCATGCAGGACCG
Organism: Pristis pectinata; assembly: GCF_009764475.1. Taxonomy (NCBI): domain Eukaryota; kingdom Metazoa; phylum Chordata; class Chondrichthyes; order Rhinopristiformes; family Pristidae; genus Pristis; species Pristis pectinata. Next base: position 2,556,603 of record NC_067421.1, on the reverse strand, counting down.
ACCGGTCCTCTTTCAGCGCTATACGGCATCCAGTCTCTCTACCGGTCTCCCTTCTTTGTGTCCGAAGACACGGTGGTTTTCCAACTTCGAATCAAACAAGGAGACCAGTAACGTTAACATTTTGTCTGTCTGCCTCCCTCTCTTCATCTCTCTCTCTCTCTCTCTCTCTCTCTCTCTTTTCCATCGGGAGACGTTGCCAGATCTGCTGATTATTTCTAGCACATTCCGTATTTATTTTGAACCTCTAACAGTGGAACATCGACAAATCCAACATGCAGGTGTTCCGTTATTGTTTCAAAGTACAAATGGAATGTGCTGAAAATACTCAACAGATCAGACAAAATCTGTTAAGTTCCACCAGATCAACACTGGCATTGTCCGCATGTGTCCTGCAAGAAAAGAAATGCGGCTGTGGTTTCAGTAGGAGCGGGTAATGAATGTCAGATAGGAATCAGTGAACCATGAGGGGAACGTTCACCTTCACAACGCAGTTAATGTCAGAGTTTGAGGGTGTGATTTTTTTCAACCATTGCTCACTTTCAACGAGCATGTCTGTAACTGTTTAAATTCCTACACTAAAAACGTTAGAGAATTTACGTAATTCAAGAGTATTGGAATAATTCATGTAATCTTAAATACTGAGTTCAGAGGAACCATCTAACTTTTTGACCATTTACTGCTTGTTTCCATGGAAGATGTTCAACAGAAACACAAGGAGACGCTGCGGGCACAAACTGAAACACTGAGAGTGAACACGATCCTGATGAGGGAGAAGGTGAAGGTTTTCCAGCTGGTTGATCGATACGTTGAGCTAACGGTCATTTCTACTGTTCGAGATCGGAGACTCGTGGAACATGAACTGCTGGCAAGAGGCCGGGACCATGAGGAGTGGAGAGAGAAACATCTCCGGGGAGAGCTGGAAAAAATCCGACCTGATCAATTATTCAATAGCTGCTTTACCCAGGGCAAATCTAAATCTGGGAGTTCGGCAGCAGTGGCCGGAGTCCCGGGGATCGGAAAAACAACCATGGTGCAAAAGGTTGTTTATGACTGGGCCACGGGGAAAATATACCCACACTTCCAGTTTGTCTTCAGTTTCAAATTCCGAGACTTAAACTCCATAAACTGTAGAATAAACCTGAGGTTACTGATTCTGGATCAGTATCCTTCCTTGAGGAATGTCCTGGGAGAGGTCTGGAAGAACCCAGAGGGATTGCTGTTTATATTCGATGGTTTGGATGAATTCAAGCATAGAATCGATTTTGCTGACAGTCGGAGAGCCACAGAAGCTCAGCACATGTGCCCAGATCCAGAGTGGTGGTGTGAAGTGTCTGACATTGTGTACAGTTTAATCCAGCACAAGCTGCTCCCAGGGTGTTCAGTGCTGGTGACCACCCGTCCCACAGCGTTACATTTATTGGAAAAGGCGAAGATCAGTGTATGGGCTGAAATCCTGGGATTTGTTGGTGAGGAACGGAAGGAATATTTCCACAGATTTTTTGAAGATCAGGCGGTGGCAGCAGCTGTTTTCAAACATGTGGAGGAGAACGAGATGCTGTATACCATGAGCTACAACCCCTCCTACTGCTGGATCCTCGGTCTGGCATTGGGCCCCTTCTTCACCCAAAGAGATAGGTACCCGCAGCGTGTTCCTAAAACCATCACCCAACTATATTCCTACTATATTTACAACATCCTGAAAAACCACGGCCGTGAGATTGAAAGCCCCCGTGATGTGTTACTGAGGGTTGGTCAGATGGCCTTCACAGGAGTTTCCGAGAAGCACATTGTGTTTACAGATGGAGATTTGATCAAGTACAATCTGCAGCCTTCCCAGTTCCTGTCCGGGTTCCTGGTGGAACTATTGGAGAGAGAGGATTCTGGCCGGAGCGTGGTGCACACATTCCCACACCTCACCATCCAAGAGTTTGTAGCCGCACTCGCACAATTCCTGACTCCAGATCATGGGCATATTCTGAAATTCCTGACTGAAGCCCACAACACGACAGATGGGAAATTTGATGTATTTCTCCGTTTTGTTGCTGGTCTCTCCTCCCCAGGTTCAGCTCGGGGTCTGGAGGAGTTTCTGGGTCCATTTCCTCATCAAACAACCTGCCGAGTGATTGACTGGGTGAAGCAGGAGTTTAAACGTCATAGTGGAAACACAAGGAGTGAAGCTGGTAAAAGAAGACTCCTAAATACACTGCACTACCTGTTTGAGTCTCAGAACCGTGGACTGACTCAGGCCGCACTGGGATCTGTGGAAACACTTTCATTGAGTGGATTTCGACTGACCCCGATTGACTGCGCCGTCCTGTCTCATGTCATTGGGCTCTGTGATGCAATAAACCACCTCGATCTGTTGGGCTGCCACATTCTGTTTGAAGGGCTCCAGCGACTAGGACCCGTGCTGCACAAATGCCGAAGTTTGTGGTAACCGTCAGTTTACTTCTAAGACTGATTTCTTTTTCTATTTTGCGTTGTTTTGAAATGAAGAATAAAAATACCGTTCTGTTTAAACTTTGGAAAACCTGTTTGAGTACTATTGCCACAGACGTAAGAGGGTCTGTTAGGAATGTTGGACCTAAGTTAGCTTTTTATGTAGAGATCATTAGCAGTTCAGTGAAGGGTCCATCGATTTAATTGCTGTGAGCCACATTTGTAGCAATGTTTCTCAGTGCCTTAATACGCCAATCGCCAAGGCTCGTTCTCTGTGTTGCTGCCTCACAGGCTAACAATAACTGCAGCAGTCAGATGTCGGCGCATCCTACTCTGTTCCTCAGGAGGGAGAACTAGTGAGGGTAACCGAACCGTCAATGTGAGCAGGAAAAGGAGCAGAAGAACTAAATATTGAGAACGAGCGGGTCTAGAGACCACCGGGAATTCAGCTGTCAGTAGGCGAGCTGAGCTTTCCCTATAGGCTTCTTGATTGAGCAATGACACAGACCTTCACATTATCCAACCATCACTCAGCGGGAAGCTATTTCCTCTCTGAGTAAGATGGTCGTGAAATCAAAAGAACGTTACTGTTCAGGGCGAAATTTGGAAGCTACATTTTGCCAGTAAATTGTTTTCATCTCACTGGTCTGGGTTTCATTCCGAGAGCACACACACCAACCAACGGCGAGGCACTTGTCTCCATTTCATAATAACAATCACACATAATAAGGATTAAAATGAAGTGCACTGTATGATGAAATTGGATTGATGCCGCGATGATATAGCCCTGGTAAATAGTTCCACTCACATAAAATACGGCATTTCATCAGACGCAGAACTGAGACAATTTCTCCCAAATGTGAAGGGTCAGTGATCTTAAGGAGGATAATTTGATTCAGTTGGGAGTGAGACTAAATGAGGTACTTCTGAAGGCTTCACGCTGATTGAACTTTATTGGATAAGTTATTGACATTCGGTGAATAACTGGGAGTTGGTCTGTGAGGTTAATTGTTACTGGTTATTAATCTCCTGAAGTGTTTGCTGGTTCCCGAAATATCTGAGTGAGAGGAGCTATATCAGACCCCGTGTTTGAATCAAATTCAATCTCAACATTTCTATGTTTAGTCTAGGTAAAATTAAACTGGAAGATCCAGCGGTGCATCTGGTCTCCAATGCTCTAAGTAAAACGGACTGTAGAATAAAAAAACTGTGGTAAGTACCAGACCATGATACATTATGCCAAAGATCAATAGATACCTGAACGTCACATTGTCCGTAATAATGTTACTAATAAACAGCTCGGATTTACACTGCCTTCCATCTCTGTATGTGTCCTTTACCTTCACTTTCTCTGATCTCCAGGCTGGACGATAACTGTTTGACAGTTGCTTGTGTCGAAAATCTCGCCCAAGCGCTCAGTGCAAACCGCTTACTGACGGAGCTGCACTTAGGTCATAATAAACTGGGAGATTCGGGAGTGAAACTGGTGTCTGAGGCACTAAGGAACGCGGAGTGTAAAATACAGAAACTGAGGTAAGGAACAGACTGTGAGAAATTGTGTTCGCGATTCCACACTGACTGATACTAAACACTCGGACAAATTCTCCTTGGAGACGCCAGCGGTTCTATGGTAATGACCCATGTTTCTTCGCTCAAGTCCCGAATTCCGGTGGTGTGTCTGACAAATGCCGCAGCACCATCTTCTGTTCTATCGCCTGTGTTTTTCTTTTGCCCCTATGGAGCCACAGAGCAGTGTCCTTGTAGTCCAAGAGGCAACCCAGATTTCCTCGAATTCCCAGCTCACACGTGGGAAATTATGTCCGCTAATTCTGCGGCAGCTTCAACCCGGCACGTCCAGTGGCGCCAGTGAGTTCAATGAGCAGGATCAGCAGCCGGGGGAACAGTCAGCGGGATGTTTTCATTGATGCTCATTCAACTCAGATGTATTAAAGCGCGGGAATGATTTCCGTTTTAATCACTGAGGTTTTTTCACAGTTCCGCGTAAATCTGTATCTCTGAAATAGTTAAGATCCTTATGAGTCTTCAGAGGTGGATGTAGGAGATCATTTCCTCAAGAGAGAATTTGGAAATAGGGATCGCCCATGGAAATAAAGCAACATGTTTTCTCCGAATGTGTTGGGTGTCTCAATATTTTTAAAGTGTGGGTTAAATGACGGATAAGGAAGAGGATGGAAACTACAGGGAAGGGAGCTGTTGGAAGGTATACGAAACTTAAAACCACATCAGGGATGATTCAGTGTCCAAGTGGCCTCCTCTTGATTCAAATCCGTGTGTTTGCATGTTTGAGTGCCCAGGATTCGGAATGTTCAGTTTGACGAACAGCTGACATCAGCGAGCTAGTGCGGGACCTCATTAGTTGCTAAAACACGTTTGTTCGCGCGGTTAGTGAGTGAGGCTCTGATGCCCACCGCTGCCAAATATCCTGCAGCTGCCTCCCGATGAAATACTACGTCCAGAGTGGCACTGAGAGAGATGGCACGATCTCACATCAGGCGGCGGATGACCTGAGTATCGGAGGGAGCTCCTCGCCAACGCTTGTATCAGCGCCAAACTCTGAAATTCCTTCATTCCTGTTATTTTTCCCTTCGATTCCAGTCTGCAAGCTTCCGGTCTCACAGATTCTTGCACCGAGAATCTCGCCTGCGCTCTCAGTGAAGTCCGCTCACTGAAGGTCCTGGAGTTGGGAAACAACTCCCTTACAGACAGGTCTGTCCCCGCTCTCTGCCGTCTCATGGGGACCTGCCGGAATCTGGAGCGCATCACGTGAGTGTTCGTGTTAATGTTTAATGCATTAAAATGTATGTGGATCCGTGGATTTTTTGGCGATATTTATCCATAAGTTTTGTTGAAATCGTATCTCGATGCAATCTCATTCTTCAATCTGTTTCAGGCTTTGGGGGAACCAGTTCAGTTCATCTGGAAAGAAGCAGTTGGAGATACTGACAATATCAAAGCACAGACTGAGAGTGGTCGTGTGAAGACCTTGCAAAGCATCACTACCCTCTGTATGAATACTTCGGACCTTGATTGTCGTCGCTTTGAAGACCCATGCTCCGTGTTTAAAAGGAAGGACAAAACATCGTTCTCATTTTAATTCGAGAGAGCGCAGCCTCTCGTTATGAAGCCTGAGGCCCGCACTGGGAAAAATATTACTCAGTCGGTAGGCGTAGTGCGCTGCTTCCGATGAATGGACAGGGCTGGAGAATACTCAGTGGAGCTCTGGGTAAATGCACGGACAAAAATAGCCCAAGGTGCACTCAGTCTGGGCCATAATAGAAATACAACCTGTTAGCTCGGTATCCCTTGAAGATAGTGTCGAGATTTACGTCTCAGAGCTGATATTCTGCTGAAATAGTCTCTTTATGGATTCAGACAGGAGACGGGATCTGATTAGCGGGGGCGCTTCGCCTTCTTCAATTCTGACAGTGCTTCTGGTGTGCCAGCAAATACATACCATCCTGCGATTTTCCTGAGGACGGTGCACAGAATCGGACAGAAATTTTAGTGATTCTTCCGAACAATATGTTCATTGGAACTATTTAATGTTTACCCTGTTTCATTGGAAGCAAAATGTGTGTGGGTTCGTTTCTTTCCTGGGAACTTTTCATGACTGATTAACCTGCTGAGGTCTCCCAGCGTTCACTTTCTTTGTTCCAGATTCCAGCATCTGCAGTCTTTTTCGCTATCATATTTTGGAAGCTATTTTCTCAGTAATGTTCTGTAATCTTCAATCTTCTCGAATGCTGGGTGCATATTATCTCTATTGAGCACTTCAATATTTTCCGTTCTTAATGCAAGTTTTACAATTATTTTATTCCAAGGAAGATTTGGCGCTTCGTGTTTATCCTGTGACTGAGCTCGCACTTCAGTTGTCTGCTGAAACATGGAACGTTTCCCTTCTGGCAATGGATCGGTTTCATTGTATCTGGACACTAACTCAAGGAAACTGGATGGACGTAAAGAGCAATTTGTATCAATGTATTTGGTGTTGTAAAACTGAATTGAAAACAAATGAGAATCGTCTCAATATGCCGAAGAATGGTTTGTGTTTGAATGGGGATAAACATCTTGCCCTTGATGCTAATGTGATTTGAGATGCAAAGTTTACATTATTGATGGAGTCTTAGAATTTTATTGTTGTTTGCTTTATATTTGACAAACTTTTATCTTTTCCTTCCAACTTCTCATAAACAAAATTTTATTCCTTATGCCGAATATTGAAAATAAAATTAATGGCAACTGGATTAGAACAGTCAACAGATATAAAGAGTTTGCTAATTACAGCATCTATTGACCGATGGAAATGCCAAGTGAAAGACTGGCATCTCTCTTCAAGCAAATATAACCGGTCAGACAAATTCCGTAAATCAGTGATCACTCGAAAAAATATGCCTGGAGATTGGGAAAAGCAAACGAAGGGTGGTCCATGTTTGGAAATCAGAAAATACATTATCCTCATCGCTACAAATTGCAAACTGATAATTATCTTCCAACCGGAGTGGATTTAAGTTCAAATGCTCTCCTAGTCAGTGTTTTAAAGACCTCAATATTAATCCAGAGACTATTAATCACATAAAGAGCCCGAATTCCGCTTCAGTTTGAACTTTAAGTTCCCTTTATTTTTAAAAGCCTAAATATAGTGACAATTAAGCTGACGAAATTTTATATAAGAACATGATTTACGAATGCTCTCTCCTCCCAAGGTGTGGCACTTAACGTAACTGCGGTCGTTCACCTCTGTGGTTGACTGTTCTGTCATTATCCACTGCAGTGCCCGATCGAGGCTTTATATTGAATAGAACAATAACAAGCCTGGTTCAAGCAGATGGACAAAAGCACTTCCTCAAAATCATGCGGGGCAGTAATCAGAACCAGGAAACGCCTCACAAGTAACGAATGCGCAGCACGCATCTGTAGGGAACTGGGATGGCAACGGTGAATACTTCATCTGAAAAATAATCCATTTTTCATTTTTTTCCGAACACAACTGCATTGATGTATTACCATTCTCATTACAAGCGATACACGCTTATTGCAGGAAGGTGAGCTGAATAAATATTCATCTATCACCTTTTACAACGGAAGAGCAAGAAGGACGGGGCTCAGTGGACTGCTATTTCTCTTTCTTATTTTCTTATATCGCTAATGTAAACCGACTTGGCTCTCTCGCAACCCCCGGTTTTACATGATCGCAGGTTGTCAAAATTCATGCTTGTTAAAAAAATAAATAAAAGAAGAACTTCATGTTATATCGTCGTCCTCCTGAGAATAAATAAAATAAAACATACTATGTCCAATATTGGTACAGGCCGGTAATTTACATCGCGCGTTCCACGTTTATATATTTTAACACAAACTTCATTAACATCTCTAAATACGCCAAACATGGAACTGATTGTGAATTGAACTTGAATTGAATGAATCGTTGAATTTGATCCTGGGTTGATTTCCGACTCCACCATCTCAAGAAATTTTCCTGGATCATAACCAGTCCTGTAGTTTGAAGACAGTGTCACAGGCAGCGCCAACCTGTTAATCGCCTCAGCGTCAACCTCATTAAATAAACTGCAACTGGGGACCTCAGACAAAGTTTCAGAGATTTCAGTGCGACATTTTAGGCAGTTCCTTGCGCTATGGATGATTTGCTTACACTCCAATTCTGAGAAGAGAAACTTGCCGTGAGGTTAATTTGATATGAAGTGCATTTGTAAACCAGGTTCCACACGGAGTTGACAGAAGGAGATTTGACAGAAGTTCTTTTCCCAGTTGCGCGGAGATTAAAGGTGGTTGGAGCCTGTGTTTTTTCAGGATCATCTAAACGCCCACAGGTATTATTCACGTACATGCATGCTCAAACTTATGCACATACCTCTTCCATACCCTCTTCTTCCGCACCCTTCTTATACCTCTCCTATCTTAAACCTCTCCCTCTTTCAGTCACCCTCTTATAGGCCGGCTGACATTTACTGAAAAAAAATATGTTGCTTTGGAGCCCGACATTTGAGCAGGGCCTGTCCCTGCCGCCATGTCTTGCCCAATCCTTTCTATTAAAAATAATGCCAGTGAAACAAGATACTCTCCACTTATCATTTGCATCTCCAAGCAGAGTGGTCTGTAACCTCAAGCGGTTACGTAACGGTTATGTAGTGCAGCAGAAAATTTTGCATCTTAATATGCGTAATGTGTTGTTCGTGGTAACTTTGCGATGCCTGTGCGTCACATCAGACTCACACAAGGATTAGACATTAATGGATATAGAACGGAAGTGATTAGCAATAATGGAAAAAAGTAGCTATGGGGACGTTTTTCTTCACAGGTGAGTGATTGTGCTTTGGGTTGTCAGGACAGGGGAAGCTGCGGAGGCGGCTTTCATGGACAAGAGAAACGGAGCTAGAATGATGTAAAAGCAGAAAGTGGAGAATGCAATAAATGAGCTCAGCAGTTCAGGCAGTATCTGTGAAAGGAGAAACAGTTTTAAATGAGGGCGTCTTCTTCAAACCTGAGAAGGATAGAAACAAGTTAGTCCGAGTAGCTGCAATGTATGTGTGTGGGGGGAGTTGGTGGGGGGAGTTGGTGGGGCGTCTGTGGAGAAAGGGAAATTTCTTTCATGCAGTGAGTCAACATTGTATCTAATCGAGGACTGGAACAGAAAGAAAAAATGGCGAAAGGGACTTCAGTCAAACATGACCTTCTCTTGACTTAAACGCTACTCATTAACTAGAGATTTTTCTTCAGATTACAGTCATTGCCCTTGTTGAAAAGTAGACCGTATATTGGAAATTGTCCAACTATGGAGAATTGGATCAGTTGTGTTTTCTAAAGCGACTGATACCACGATTAATACAGCGATAATCAGAATGTACGCAGAGTTCCTATCTGGAGAGAAACAATGCCAGCGTCAAACGAAGTACTTAACTTTTATCGAAGGGCGTTCACTTTGTCCTTGCTCTGCTGTTAGAGGTCAATGAACTGACACCGATCTTTGGAGGAACCATAATTATTTTTAGGAGATGCAGAATCATTTTGTGTAAATTTATTCAATTCATTGAATAAAAATAATAACTTGAGAGTGTGTGTGTGTGTGTGTGTGTGTGTGTGTGTGTGTGTGTGTGTGTGTGTGTGTGTGTGTGTGTGTACAAATGCCTGCGTGGCGCCGGCGCGCACAGTGAGGTGGGACTGGTGGAGAGAAAAAGTGGATGCGCACTGCAAGAACAGAAGCATAGAGCCCAAAAACAAAAACAAGGAGTTTGTGATGAACGTTTTTGCATGCTGTCATTTTTGAAGAGGGTGCAGTGAAATTTCCCAAAATGATGCCACGGATCTGGGCTTTCAAACTCAGCATAGCATAAACATTTGACACAGAGACTAATCCTGTTGTTGGAAGGGCTGAGAATTGAGAGACATAGAATGAAATTGATTAGCAACAGCAACAGAAGATCCACGGGAACGTTTCTCTTCACACAACGATTGACTGCGATTGGGCTTGCCTGGCCAGAGGGACATGCGGAGGCGGATTCATGTGGAGCGTTCAAGAGGGAGCTGGAACAAATCGGAAAGGAATGCATCCGTAGGAATATGGAAAGAACGGGGTGGGCCGATCTGAATTTCTCTTACGTAGTTCTGGCACGGACAAGATGGGCCGAATGATCTTCTTCCGTACTGCAGCACTGCAGCTATTTCGTGTTCCTATTTCCCTACACTAATAAGTCAGTCCGTCCCACTGCTCTGGGGAGAGGCCGGATGAATGACCACATCCACAAATTAAATGCAATTTTGGTTAAGATTCGGCTATAATAGCATGATAGAAACAGTTGTCTGTTTGCAGCTAACTGTAACGCTAACAGAAGAGTGTCTGAAACGTTGATATCAGAACCCTCTGTGTGATATTTCGTGAAAATTGAGTCAATTCCATTGAGATCATGGCAGAGCTCGTTGACGTGAATGCGTCATTATTTCGCCCACGACAACGAAGGCAGAGGGATTTTAGACAACAGAACATAGAACATTGAAAAGCTACAGCACAATTCAGGCCCTTCAGCCCACAAAGCTGTGCCGAACATGTCCCTACCCTGGAAATTACTAGGCTTACAAACAGCCCTCTATTTTTCTCAGCTCCATGTACCTATCCAACAGTTTCTTAAAAGACCCTATCGTATCCGCCTCCGGCAGCCCATTCCACGCACTCACCACTCTCTGAGTAAAACACTTACCCCTGACATCTCCTCTATATCTACTCCCCAGCACCTTAAACCTAAATCCTCTTGTGGCCACCAAATCAGCCCTGGGGAAAAGCCTCTGACTATCTACCCGATCAATATCTCTCATCATGTTATACACTTCAATCAGTTCCCTCCTCATCCTCCGTCTCTCCAAGGAGAAAAGGCCGAGTTCCCTCAACCTGCTTTCATGAGGCATGCTCCGCATTCCAGGCAGCATCCATGTAAATCTCCTCTGCACCCTCTGTATGGTTTCCACATCTTTTCTGTTGTGAGGCGTCCAGAACTGAGCACAATACTCCAAGTGGGGTCTGACCAGGGACCTATATAGCTACAGCAATACCTCACGGCTCCTAAATTCAATTCCCTGATTGATGAAGGACAATACACCATATGCCTTCTTAACCACAGAGTCAACTTGCGCAGCCGCTTTGAGCGTCTTATGGACTCGGACCACAAGATCCCTCTGATTCTCCACACTGCCAAGAGTCCTACCATTAAGACTATATTCCGCCAACATATTTGACCTACCAAAATGAACCACTTCACACTTATCTGGGTTGAACTGCATCTCCAACTTCTCAACCCAAATCTGCATCCTATCTATATCCCTCTGTAACCTCTGACAGCCCTCCAAACTATCCACAACACCCCCAACCTTTGTGTCATCCGCAAACTTACTCACCCACCCCTCCACAGCATCATCCCGGTCATTTATAGAAATCACAAAGAGTAAGGGTCCCAGGGAAGATTCCCGAGGTACACTACTGGTCACCGACCTCCACTCAGAATACGACCCTTCAACAACCAGTCTTTGCCTTCTGTGGGCCAGCCAGTTCTGGATCCACACTGCAATGTCCCCTTGGATCCAATGTCTCCTCACCTTCTCCATAAGCCTCGCATGGGGTACCTTATCATACGTCTTGCTGAAATCAATATAAACTACACCTACAGCTCTCCCTTCATCGATGTGTTTAGTCACATCCTCAGAAAATTCAATCAGGTTCGTCAGGCAGGACCTACCCTTAACAAAGCCATGCTGATTATTCCTAATCATATTATACCTCTCCAAAAGTTCATCAATCCTACCTTTCAGGATTTTCTCCATCAGCTTACCAACCACTGAGGTAAGAGTCACCGGTCTATAATTCCCTGGGCTCTCCCGACTCCCCTTCTTCAATAAGGGAACAACATCCGCAACCCTCCAGTCCTCCGGAACCTCTTCCGCGTCCATGGACGACACAAAGGTCATCGTCAGAGTCTCCTCAATCTCCTCCCTCGCCTCCCACAGCAACCTGGGGTACATCTCATCCGGACCCTGCGACTTATCTAACTTGATGCTTTCCAAAAGTTTCAGCACCATCTATTTTCTAATATCTACATGCTCAAGCTTTTCAGACCACTGCAAATCCCCACGAAAATCCCTCAGATCCATATCCATGGTGAATACTGACGTAAAGTATTCATTAAGTACCTCCGCTATTTCATCCGGATCCATACACACTTTCCCACTGCTGCACTTTATAGGCCCTATTCTTTCGCATTTCATCCTCATACTCTTCACATACTTGTAGAACACCTTGGGGTTTTCCTTGATCCTGCCCGCCAAGGCCTTCTCATTTCCCCTTCTGGCTCTCCTAATCTCTTTCTTACCTTCCTTTTGTCCTTGTACTCCTCCAGATCTCTAATATTACCTAGATCTCTGTACCTTTTGTATGCCTATCTTTTCCTTTTGACTTGATTTATTATAGCCTTGGTACACCACGGTTCCTGTATCCTAACATGACTCCCCTGTCTCATCGGAACATGTCAGTTCAGAGCTCCATATAAATATCCCCTGAATATTTGCCACATATCCTCCGTACTTTTCCCAGAGAACATCTGTTCCCAATTTATTCTTCCAATTACCTGCCTGAAAGCCTCATAATACCCTTTACTCCAAGTTAACACCTTTCCAGCCTTTCTGTTCCTATCCTTCTCCAGTGCTAATGTAAAGGAGATAGAATTATGATCACTATCACCAAAATCTTCACCCACTGAGGGATCTGACACCTGACCAGGTTCATTGCCCAATATCACACCAAGCACAGCCTCTCCTCTTGTAGGTCTATCTACATACTGTGTCAAGAACCCTTCCTAAACACACACAACAAACTCCACCCCATCTAAACCCTCACTGTCTGGAGATGCCAATCGATGTTTGGAAAATTAAAATCCCCCATCACAACAACTCTGTTATTCTCACACCTTTCCAGGATCTGCTTCCCTATCTGCTCATCAATAACCCTGTCACTATTGCGCTGCCTATAAAAAACACCCAGCACCGTTATAGACCCCTTCCTGTTTCTAACCTCCACCCACAGAGACTCCGTAGGCAATCCCTCCACAACGTCCACCTTTTCCGCAGCCGTAACACTATCTCTGATCAAAGGTTTCACTCCCCAACCTCTCTTGCCTCCCTCCCTATCCTTCCTGAAACATCTAAAACCCGGCACTTGAATCAACCATTCCAGCCCCGGAGCCATCCAAGTCTCCGTAATCGCCACCACATCATAGCTCCAAGTATCGATCCAAGCTCTAAGCTCATCTGCCTTGTTCACAACACTCCTTGCATTAAAATAGACACATCTCAAGCCGGTCCTAACACGTCTCTTCTCTATCATCTGCCCACGGCACCCACTCCTAGCCTCCTCCACTCGAGACCCCAACACCTCCTCCCCAGTCTCTCCAGTATCTCGGGAAAACGTCCTGTTGTGGCCAGTATTTACAGTTTATTCCATATGGAATTGATTGTGGAGTTTGGATACAATTTAGTTTATTCCTCCAGTTTTGTAACCGAAATAGGTTTCATGCTCCAGCTTCAGAGTTGCTGCACAAACACGTGCATTTATGCCGTGACACAGACTAAGTTCAGGGAGCAGCTGAGGGCTGTGGTGACAAATCCGTGGAGTCTAACTGCAAATTTAATGAAACGTCGTTCATAGAACAATACGGAAAGGATACAGACCCTGCGGCCCAAACAGTCTGTGCTGACCGCGGTGCCCACTCAGTACATCCCAATTTCCTGCTTTGGGTCCATTTCCCTCAAGTACCGCTCCTCCATGTACCAAGAGAAGTTCTTCTTCAATGATAGTCTTCTAACTGCCTCAACCGCTTCCTCCAGCAGATCGTTTCATCTACTCACCACCGTCTGCGTGAACACGTTGTTCCTCAGGTCCCTTTTAAATATTTCCCCCTCACTCATAACAAATGCCGCAAAATATTGGACTCACCACCCTGAGGTAAAGACTCTCGTCATCCACTTTATCTCTGACTCTTATAATTTTGTACATTTCTACAAGATCGCTCCTCGTTCTCTGACGTTCCAAGGAATAAAGGCCTAGTCTGGCTAACCTCACCCTATAATTCAGGCACAGACAACATCCTCGTGAATATTCTCTAAGCTTTCCAGTTTAATCACGTCGTTTCTATAACAGGGTGACCAAAACTCTGCACAGTGCTCCAGGTGCGGCCTCACCAATGACTTGTATGAATGGAACATAATGCCCTCATCCCCATGCTCAATGACCTGTCTGATGAAAGCCAGCGTGCTAAACGCTTTTCTCGCCACACTGTCCACATGTGACGCCGCTTTCAACTAACTATACACTTTTACTCCCAAATCCCTCTGTTCCATTACACTCCCTGGTGTCCTACCATTCATTGTATACGTCCTACGCTGGTTTGACTTTCCAAAATGTCTCAACTTGCACTTAAGTATTGAAATCAATTTGTCACTTCTCGACCCATTTCCCGAACTGATCAAGATCCCTCTGTCATCTTCGACAACCTGCACAATCAACATCATCTCCTAATTTCATGTCATCCGCAAACCTACTGATGGACTGTTGTTCATTCGCGTCCGGATCATTTATGTAGGTAACAACTAAGGAGGGTCCCAACACGGACCCCTGCACCACACCACTCGTCACCGGCCTCCATTCCAGAACAACCTCGAGAAGCCAACCACCTCCAGGACCAACAATTCTTTTCATGTGCTCTCCGCTCCTCTCTCACCGGGAATCTGTCATGTGGAGACAAGATAATCTGACCGAATCTGTTGTTCCAAGAATAACGTGCATTATCTTTTAATACAATGTACACGATACTTTTGGCAGTTCTGACAGTTCTATTGGCCAACGGGAATAGTTGTTCTTGCTGCGAAATAATTAAATTCTTCGTGCATTGTGCAGTGCCACCAGTTAATGGCCGTCTTGTGAATCTGTTGCCGGAAGCTGAACTTGCGGGAAAACGTGCTCCCTGAAACAGAACACTGACTTTTCTTTCCAGTCCTTCATTAAGTACCCCTCACTGTTGTCGGGGACTGCAGAACAGAAAATATTTCAAGCAGATATGATGACATTTCGGCCGGTTGATGATCATTGCTGCCATCCGCTTTACCAGTACATACCTCTGAGGGCAAGATATCCAATGAGCCTGCAACAAGTAACTTCTTGGTTGAACTATAAAAGTATATGAATGGTTATTTATCCCATCAGGTATGAAATTCATCGCGTCAGGGAGAGATTCAGCGCGGAGAAAATTCCATTCGGTCCAGCGAGTCCGTGCTGTCCATCAGCCACCCATTTGCACGGATCTTCCACACCCACGTATTCAAGTTCAGCCAGATGCTCTCACTCACTTTCCCATTGGAGGCAATTTACAGCTCCAAGTAATCTACCAACCCGCAAGTCTTTGGAATGTGGGAGGAAACCGGAGCACACGTGGTCACAGGGAGAAGGTGCAAACTCCACGCACTGCCGAGAGCGCTGGAGGTGCGGACTGAACAGGGGATCCTGGATCTGTGAATCAGCAGCTTTACCAGCCGTGCTGAGATCTCATTACATCCAGTTGCCCTGGCAACAAGAAGTCATTTCGTTAATCCCATTCAATGTGGCAATGAAAAGATTTTCGTGCAACCTTTTGCACGAAAAATGGCAAACGATCCACCTGTCACCCTGATGTGGTTCTCGTTCTGTCAGAATCCGCACGGTGCAATAATCAGTCGAAAATCAAGTTCAGTTGTTCATCACTTTATTCGAGCACATGCAAGGAAATAACTCGGGCAGAGTTCCAAGATATCGAATCAAAATTCATTCGCTGAATGTTGGACTCCAATCAAAAGTATATTTGACCTGTTGCATTCAATGGGAGCTCTTCACCAGTCATACAGAACATAGAAAATGTAACTGTATAGCTCAGGAACATGCCATACGGCCAACGATATTGTGCCGAGCTGATTAAGTTCGTCAACAAATGCCCAACTCAACTAATCCCTTCCGCCTGCACAATGTCGACATCCCTCCTTTTCCTGCACAGTCATGTGCATGTTTAAGATCCTCTTGAACGTATCTATCGGATGTGCCTCCAGAATCACTCCTGGTAGCACATTCCAGACACCCATCACTCTGTCTAAATATATTACCCCGCACATCTCATTTGAACTTCGGCCCTCTGACCTTAAAAGCATACCATCTGGTGATAGAATATTTCAGCCCTGGGAAAAAGACACCAGCTCGCTACTCTGTCTGTGCCTATGATAATCCTCCATCACATCTCCTATCAGCCTCCGCTGCACCAGAGAAAACAACGCAAGTTTGTTCAACCTCTCCTTCTGGTACATGTCCTTTGATCTAAGTAACCACCTGGTAAACCTCTTTTGCGCCCTCTCCAAATCCTTCACATCTTTGAATTTTGGTATTGGTATATTTTTGCCACCTGTACAGATGCACAGTGCAAAAACTTGTCTTGCGTATTATTCGTACAGTTCAATTCAGTACACAGTCCATTGAGGTAGTACATGGTACAAACAACAACAGAATAGAGAGTAAAGTGTCACAGCTGCAGGGAAGTGCATTGCAAGTAGACAATAAGGTGAAAAGTCAAACAAGATAGATTGTGAGGTCAAGAATCTATCTCAACCGTTCAACAGTCTTATCACAGTGGGATAGAAGCTGTTCTTGAGCCTGGTGGTATGTGCCCTCAGGCTCCTGTATCTTCTGCCTCCTGAGAGAAGAGAGAAGAGAGAATGACACAGGTGGGTGAGGTCTTTGATGAAAAACCTTTGATTATCAACATTAATTATAACCTTTGATTATACACCTCATAAAATATTATAAACCTGCAACATGACTTTTTGACTCTTGAACTCAATTCCTGAATTAACAAAGGCAAGAATGCCAGAGACCTTCGTTATCACCATGTCAACCTGTGCAGCCGCTTTCAGTGAGCTGTGGACATGGACCCCAAGATCCCTCCGCACATCAACACTGTTAAGGGTCTTGCCTTTAACAGTTTATTGTCGCTTTAAATTTCACCTCTCAACTTGCAACACCTCACAATTTGCCGGATTAAACTTTATCTGCCATTTCTCCGTCCATATTTGCAACTGATCGAAACACTGTTGCATTTTTTGGCAATCTACTACGCTGTCAACACCACCACCAGTCTTTGTATCGTCTGGAAACCTACTCACCCACCCATCAACGTTTATATCCGTGTGATTTATAGATCCCACAAACACAGAGTTCTCAGTACCGATCACTGTAGAACACCACTCGTCGCAGACCTCCAGTCAGAATAAATCTCATCGACCGATCCCCGCTGTCTTCACGCGCAAGCTAATTCTGTCTCCAAACAGCCAATTCACCGTGGGTCCCATGCATCTTAAACTTCTAGATGAGACACCATGAGGGACCTTCTCAGACGCCTGACTAAAATCCATGCATACAACATGCACAGTTCTGCCTTCATCAATCACCTTCATCATCTTCTCGAAAAATGCAACTAAATTGGTAAGACACGACTTGCCCAGCACAACGCCATGCTGACTGTTCCTAATTAGGCTATGGTTTCCCAAATGCTTGTAATTGCTATCCCAAATAATCCTCTCTTGTAACTTCCCTGACGTGAGATTCGCCGGTCTATAGTTTCCAGGATTATCCCTATTTCCCTGTTTGAATAACGAAACAACATTAAAAGGAATGTCTCCCAATGCACCCTCCTGTATTCAACAGGAGCAATTTCCTGCGTGACCCTCTGGTCCGCTTGTTGTCCCCCACCCCCCACACTGACCGTACCCTGCCCTTGCCCCTACAACACCATACTCAACCAGGGAGGCAGAAGTTGACGTGCACCTGCTTCAAACTCGAAAACTGCAGTTCTTGCTCTCAACGTGACCTCCAGAACATCAGAGTGTCCAAGCGGAGTGCAGGCGACCGCTTTGCAGAACACCTGCGCCAAGTGGGCAACGGCCGCCTTGGGTATCCTGTGACACGTCAGTTGAACCCCATTCCCCTTTCCCATACCGACCTTCTGCACTGCTGCGGTGAGTCCAGAAAAAAGGTCAGAAAAAAGCACCTCACACTGGATTTATATAGCCCACAATCCCATCATATGACCGTTGATATTTCCAGTTTCAGGGAACTAACACGCCCTGTGTTCTTCCGCCATTCTGACCAGTTCACTCAGGTTCTCACTTCCTTCGTTCACGTTTTCCAATTTCCTCGTTAACGAAATCTGTTACACTGTTATTTATGAAGGGAGCAAACAGACGCGAAGTTTGCACAGGTCGGTGAGCCTGACATCTGTGGTGGGAAAGTTACTGCATGGGATTCTGAGGGACGATTTAGATGGACAAGAACTGATCCCCGACGTTATGCACGGTTCAATGCGTGAGGTATGGCTGTGGCAGTCCATAGCTCCCTCAGAGTAGCAAAACAAGTAAATTGGGTGCTTCATCCGTCGAGGTATTGAGTGTAAATGTTACAAGTTATGTGTCAGTTGTATCGAATTTTGGTTGGGCCAGATGTGAAATATTGTGCCCAGTTCTGGTCGCTGAGTATTTCAATATACAGAAGAAATTTTGACCTGGGGCATCGAGGTTAGCTGGAGATCACTTTGATGTGACTTTGCTGCAGATCAGAGGACAACGGGGACACATACAGCAAATGAAACATTAATTAACTGGAAGAATTGACGAGTCGAGAAACCTACTTCACGATCCAAAACTCCGGCAATTTGTGTGTCCGCTGCAAACTTTCCAATCGCTCCCCACCGCCCCCCGCCCCCCCCCCCACACACACACACATTTACATCGAAAGTCATAAAAATAGTGAATCTTCCAAAGGTTTCAGAAACTTATGGAAAACTGGGAACAAATGGATTCGTTGACAACGACAGGCTCACAAAGCAAATGAAGAAAAGGGTCGGAAACCTGCGGACTGGATGTCCCGAGAAGTATCAAAATGGATTGGACGTATCTGCAGATCTAATTGGATGCTGGAACCTTCCTTGAACTCGGTCGCTGTGCTGCAAAACAACTCTGCTATTGTTGTCTGGTCTGATGTTGGCCAATCAACATACCCCATTGTCTTAGGTGTCGCTGATGCAAACGAGAATGGTCGTATCACTTTGCAAACCATATCTCCTGAGCAGCTAGCCCCCTGCAGTGGGCCAGCAGTCTGTGCTCCGTCGACAGAACTCTTCACAAAGCAGTCCTTATTAACTTCAAACTGATTATGATTGCAATTTACATGAAGAACTGAACACTGGCTGTCCTTTGGATTAATTTCTGATATGTTCACATAATTCGATAACCACTGAATGCCTAACACAGGGGACCCGGCATCTCCAGGGATATCGCGAGTGCATTGTTCAAAATGAACCAGGTGTCGGTCAAGATTACTGAAACCAGTCAGGGCTACATCGGAGTATAAAGGGTGAAGGGGCTGCAGATTTTGTTCAAATGAGAAACAGCAGGGACAAAGAGTGACCACGAAGTATCACTGGAAGATGGAGTTCTGGAAAATGCCCTGAGAATTACAGAGGAGGAGACTCACCGAGAAAAACTGTGGGGTCCAGGTGGAACCAAAGGGGCAAATGTAGAGGCAGAGGACGTGACAAGATCTTCAATTGATACATTTATCTGTATTCAGAAAGGATGAACACGGCAGCTGTCGAGTTCATTTGGGACAATGATCGCTGAAGGTGGCAGTCCTGAGAGATGGGATGGTGAACAAGGCAGGTAAAATGCTTGCTTTCTGTCTGTGGGGAACAAAAGAGAAGTCTGGAGACGCCTTGCAACACATTTCTTCAACGTTAGTGAGGCCACAAATTATGAGAGGTATATGTAGGGTAGACGATAAGAAACTGTCTAATGGCAGATGGCCCTAAGACCATGGTTCAAAGTGAGGAGTAACAATTTTATAGATGTTCTGAGAAAGAACATTTTCAGTCAGCGGGTGATTGGGACATGTAACGCACAATGAGAGCAAGCATACAAAATGCCACTTTCAGGCTGCCATATCGGTGCACCATGGTCCCTCCATCACCAACGCTCCACACATCCTTGCCATTTACTGCGTACGTCCTCCCATTATCTGACTTCCCAAGGTGTATTTCTTCACACTCGTCTGGATTAAATTCCAGTTTCAACCGTTCCACTCAAATTTTCAGACAACATATGACGCGCTTCATCATCCAAGTAATTTCTTCGCAGGACCTGCGACTCCACTTAGCTTTGTATCTTGTGTAAATTAAGTAATTGGACCACCGATATTTTCACTCAGGTCATTCATATAAATGACAGTTTTCACAATTATCAGAACTGGCTCCGTTCCTTTTGAGGAAGTGAAGGGTTAAGAATTGCAACCATACCTATAACTGGTAACCAAGAAGTATATACACAAGCATTTATATTTCTCTAGCAAGGACTAGCAAGCTGCTGACCCACTAGTTAAATTGGAATGTTAAGTATGTTAACTGTATTTGTTTCGGGTAATAGACAATTCCGATATGTCAGACTGTGGCGATACTTGGTGTAATTAACGTTGAAGTAGAGGCTTGGTCTAAACAATTAAGGGTGATACCTGCCTTTGAAAGCCTTGATTATAACTCAATTATACTAAGACAAGAGGTGTGATAGTCGTCTCTGGATCTCTTTTGCTTGACCGAAACTCGCGGCACCGTTTGCATGGGATGTGCGTGACAATTCCTGTATAAATGTCTGTCTGCCCTTTGTGCAGGGAGAACTCAGGAAGCGACTCTTAGTGAGTGCTGAAGAGAATTCTCCCAGTGGTGCACTGCTAATAAAGGTATTTGTTCGAATCGACCTCGTGGCACTGTGTTACTTACAGCGGACAGAAGGGGAAAATTAATTTCTGGACGACAATTTGGCGAGACAGCCAGGAGTCAAAGACGAGGTTTCGGAAGAGGCGTGAGCGACCGACGGGCAATAACGGCCACCTGAGACGGAAGGGCACACAAGGTCCGATTCACCTTGATCCCTTTCAGAGAGTCGAACACCTGATCGATCCCTTCGCTTCTCGAAAATCGTCTGACGGACTCCTTGCGGACCTGTCCGAGTGCCACGAAAAAGAAGGAGTCCCTAGTTAAGTTAAATTCTGTTTGGGGTTCGAGTTCCCACTTAAGTTAGGTTAATTTCTGTTCGAGGTTCGAGTCCCCAGTTTCAGGTTCGGGGTTTTAAGTTTGAGAATTTCAAGGTTTTGAGCTCTAAGTTCTGAGATCGGTTCTCCAGTACTACCACCCTGCCTTAGACCGGTTCTTAAGAGGGGAAATCCCCCACGGGAAGGTCAGGAACCTGAAGTTGGTGAAGGAAAGAGACCGATCTTATAGGTAATGGCAGCAATTCGTACCGTCCGATCGGGAAGAATACAAAAATGGGACAAACTCTCGATAAGCCTGGGTCCAATACCCCACTATCTAAGTTATGTAAAGACGATCCGAAGAAAGAGAGTAACTCCCGTAAATTATCTGCATCAACAAGAAATTGGGAAACGAAATATGGCTATTGGTGGGGGGGGGGGGGGGTGGAATATGGGACGTTGATCAATGCCTAAAGGCAGAAAAGGCAATTTGGGAGCGGAATACAGGGGAAAAATGGAAAACATTAATGTCGAATTGGAGAAAATAAGCCGAAGACCTAACAAATAAATCTAAACAGAGCAGTTCGGAACATAATGCGCGCAGAAGGGGTAAATCAGAAAATAAGGGAAAACATACAGGAAAAAATATAGAAAAAATAAGGATAAAGTGGAGGTACCTCCCGGCATGTCTGGCGTTCCCCTGTTGTCCCAAAGTAATGATACGGACGAAGAGGAGGAGGATTGGATGGTCTGACCCACAGCCCCTACCTGCCCAGCCCCTACCTGACCCCCCCCCCCCCGCGTTCCATTTCCGCCCCGTATAATGCGGTTAGCCCGCCAGCCGTCCCGCCCTTATCACCAGCGACAGCTAGCCAAGACCCGCCTCCGCGACAGATCCATGGCCCTGTTGCGTCCCGAACCAGGATGCAGCTTAGACGAAGGGAAAGCCCACAGACGGGCCACAGAAAAGCGACGAAACTTTTTGGCAGGGGACAGTCCTTCAGTAGATTCTCAGACGGACATCGACTCTGATTCTACCACTGATTATGGCGACCCTACAGATCCCAGCCCACCACCATGTTGAACGGGGTTAAGGGAGCCAAGGTTAAGAAACAATTCCCCAACAGGAGTGTTCCCAATCCCCATCCAGCCCAAGCCAACGCTAATCCTACAATCCAAATTTACAGACCTTGGAAACCTCAGCAGATGGGCTCAATCATGAGTCAGGCGCCCAACCGTAAAACCAACCAGGAGGATTTCATAGATTATGTGATCGGAACAATTCAGATGTATCAGGCCGCCCCACAAGACCTTTTCAGTCTTTGTCGCATGGCCCTTACAACTAATGAAGCGGCACAGTGGAAAGAACACCTGGGGAACTATGCCGAATGGACAGCCTTTCAGGCGGCCGTCCGGCCTCAGGACCAGGTGGCCACTATTAGAACTGCCCTTCGCAAAACCCTTCAACAGCCTATTGACATAACTAAGGTTTTAGAATGCCGACCGAAACAGGATGAGGACGGCCCAGACTTTTGGGACCGTTTCTGTTCACTTTACGGAAACTATGCGGGGGACGATGCCTACAGCAGAGGCAATGCCTCCCCCCAGTTTAACACCCTGCTATTACAATGCATCCCTGAGGGAATGGCGTTCAGCTATCCGCACTAACAACATGAACTGGCCTGACCACACACGACAAGCCATCAGGAGGGCGCTAGTCCACTTCTGGAGTAACGGGCGCGATTCGAAAGCCACAAAGGTAAAACAGGAAATGGTCCAGAGACCCCCCTCAGCTCCAACGTTCCTACTCCGACAATGCGGGCTATCAAATGGAGCGGCAATTTTGTGTTCCAGAAGGGGTTGGCCGGTCCGGTAAAGGATACCCACTGTATCCCAATGACTTAAGAGCCCCAGTGTACAGGCCCCCTTGTGGGCCACCATCACCACACTCTCGTCATTACCTAGGCCCCAGGGACCCCAACAACCCGCATCGGCGAGTACCAGGCCGACAGGATGCTACCTTTGTGGGGCACCTAAACATTGGCAGAGGGACTGCCCCCACTACCGTCATCGGCAGACGACAACCTTTTTCAACCAACAACCAGTTTTCTGCCTGACTAGCCGTGGAGAGTAGACTTTCCATGTACCCAGCCCTCACCGATAACCCGGACGATGAACCGATCGTCAATTTCTTAGTTAAAGGAAAGCCGATTCCCTTTATGATAGACACGGGAGCAAATACTTCGACCCTTGAAGCCCCTTGTATTATCCGCATGATTTTAAACTGTCCACTGCTTCAGTTCCATTGAGCGGGCTGGAGGGACAGGAAAGATCCTACCCCTTAACTGAACCCTTACAAGTTAAATTTGAAAATCGTGAATGCCTGATCCAGTTTGCGGTAACCACAAACCTGGGGATTAACCAAGCCGGGAGAGACATTCTCTGCTCCCTCCGACTTAAAATACAATGCCATGACTGGTCTTAAAACCCATAGGATCCTCTAGATTCACCAGCCTCCTCAGTGGTGGACGGAGAACTTCACGAGCAGCGACTTTGACCCACATTTGAAAACCACTGACCCGCATGTGACTCTAGCTTATGACCCCACCGAGGCCTCAAGAGAGCTAGAAGGGTTGTATGCTCCTCTCCTGGTGACTGTGACTATTTTAGGGGAAGTAGTGGGAAAGGAGGTGGCAGCACTTCTCCTCCAAGTGCCTAATGAATTGTGGAATCAGCCAGGCTTGATGTTCCCTCACATCACCCTGTCAGTTAACGAGGGACATAGACCGAAGGAACTGGGATTCCTCGCCCGCCAGCTTGAGGTACAGGCAGACAAAGGCCTTTCCAGGTTCCTCAGGTTCTGTCAGGGTGGTCCCTGACTTATTACCTCGTCCCTTTCTCGGTGATGGGCTGTTTACACCATCATCGGCCCCATCGACTCCCTTCAGATTAGCCCACCCCCGATTTATGGGCCTCATCGAAGTCCGAGGTAGGGTACACCCAAGTGACCCCAGTCCAGATCCGTGTAAGACCGGGAGCACAACTGCCTTCCGTCCCATAGAATCCCTTTCGGGGAAAGGCAGTCGACGGAATATCCCAGCTAATAGATTCGTTCTGCAAACAGTGCATCCTGGTCCCTCGTCAATCACCTTGTAACACCCCCATTTTACCCGTCCCCAAACCCGGACGGACAGAGTGGCGCCTTGTACAAGACCTACGTAAGGTCAACGAGATAGTAGAGCCACTACATCACGTGGTCCCGAATCCAGCTACCATTCTCAGCAGTATCCCTGCCGACTTTTGTGTTTTTACCATTGTTGACTTGCAGCATTCATTTTTCGCAATTCCCCTCTCTCCCGACTGACAGTACCTGTTTGCTTTTACCTTCCCGGGTGAGCAATACACCTGGACGCGCCTCCCGCAAGGTTTTATACACTCTCCGACTATTTTTTCCCACCTTTTACATAAGCAACTGTAAGGGTTGCACCTTTCTGATAAATTCACCGTTGTCCAGTATGTAGGTGACCTTTTACTAGCAAGCCCCTCGGAGCCAACATTGCGGACATGAATAGACTACTTAACGTGCTCCACCCTTAGGGATACGTAATACCTCCACAGAAAGTAAAACGAAACCAGCGCCAGTTGAAATTTCTGGACATTCTCTTAAGTGCTACCGACCGGCGGCTCACTCCCGAACATATTGCATCCATCATTGCCACCCCATTTCCCGCTACCCCAAAGTGTATGCGCACCTTCTTCAGTATAGTAAATTTCTGCAGGCAGCGGCTACCTAACGTGGCGCTCCTTACTAAGCACCTCACACCCCTGGCCTCAAGCCAGTCTGTGCGAACCTTTGAAATTACGAAGGAACAAAAAGGGAGGCCTTTGATAGCCTCAAACAGGCCCTTGCCAACGCCCCGGCCCTGGGACGCCCTTTGTATGACCGCTCATTTCAGCTCTTCGTGAACGTCCTAGAGAACTGCGCTACACCCGTCCTTACTCAATCCATGGGGATAGGAAAAGACCGGTGGCATACTACTCCACTCGGCTGGAACCAGACGCAAGGGGACTTCCGCCATTCTCACAAATGCTTCCAGCCATTAATTCCCTAGTAACAGCAGCCTGCAATATAACCCTGCAACAGGCAGTGGTAGTTTATTCCTCCCATACCGTAACGGCACTCTTAACCTCTCACCAGACGCAAGACCTTACCAAGGCCCGCTTAAACAGATACGAGGTAGCAATCCTGAAAAAACCCACTCCTCACTTTTGCCTACTGTACGATCATTAATCTTGCGACCTTCCTAGAGGCCCCACTTGAGGATCTTGCGCATCCACCTCATGACTGTCTAATGCGTAACCACTTTTTAACTGCACCCCGTCCGGACCTATCAGATAAGGCCATCCAAGTCAGCCGACTTAAACCTGTACGTCGACGGTAGTTCCTACATTTCTGAAGAGGCCACCCGCCTTAGCGGCTATGCCGTGGTAAACGACTCCCAGAGTGTGGAATCTGCATCTCTGCAGCCCCCAGTCTCTGCCCAAAAAGCAGAATACATTGCCCTGACCCGAGCTTGCATTTTAGCCAAGGAAAAAGTAGCTAAGGTCTTCACTGACTCCCGCTATGCTTTTGGAGTTGCCCATGATTTTGGCCAACTCCGGGCACACAGGGGATTTCTGACCTCTACAGGTAGCCCCATACAGAATGCGGTGTATGTAAAGAACCTCCTCCAAGCCATCCTCCTCCCAAACAAATTGGTCATCATTAAATGCTCCGCTCATCTTTCAGATGCCTCCCTAATAACCCAAGGCAATAACAGGGCAGATACAGAAGCGAAATTGGCAGCACGCCAGGGGTCTAAAATCGTTTCCACCATGGAAAAACAAGCAGTTGTTTGCAAGCCAAAGATAGCAACGCCGGGCACCCCAGACATGGTCACTGTGCAGCACTTACAGGGGGACGCCCCTGACTCAGAGAAACAAATGTGGAAGGCGCACGGGTGCACGCACTGTGAGCTACACGGCCTCTGGGTTACTCCAGTCGGTCAAGTATGTATACCTGATTCTTTGTTACCGATGCTTATTGACTGCCTACATTCTGACACCCACCTTGGCAAGGAGGGAATGAGTAACATTTTACTACGTACCCGGTGGCACCCCAGATTGGGGGAAGCAGCACGAGGCAAAATACGATCGTGTTTGATATGTCAACAAACCAATGCTGGGAAAGGGGTGAAGTGCACCCCAGGCAAAACCCCCTTGCCAGGTGGTCCTTTTCAATGTGTACAACTTGACTTTATTGAATTACCGCGTGTACGTTGTTACAAGTACTGTCTCGTTATTGTTGATGTATTCAGTAGATGGATTGAAGTTTTTCCAACCACCAACAATAAGGCCTCAACGGTGCTAAAGTTATTACTTACAGAGGTTATACCAAGGTTTGCGGTACCCCGACGGATAGGTTCTGACAAAGGCCCCCATTTCATAGGGAAAATAAATAAGGAATTGTGCGAGGCACTGCATATAGAACAACAGTTCCACTGCACCTACCACCCTCAATCAGCGGGTGCAGTAGAGAGAGCTAACAGCACCCTTAAGGATAAACTAACCAAATTAGTGTCAGAGACAGGTCTAAACTGGTTGAAGGTTCTCCCCTTAGCATTATACCATATGAGAATCACCCCCCACTCAGCCACCGGGAATCGGCTGCCGAAATCGTCTATGGGCGTCCGGGAAGAACCCCACGGGACGCTGACACCCAACCTCCCACACAGGTTGACCTTAATATCATGGGGGATGAACTACAAAGGTATTTCAGACACCTTGACAAGATAGAGACAGGGAATATGTTCCAGATGTTGGGGAAGTCCAGGATCAGGGGGCATGATTTAAGAATAAGGGTTAGGCCATTTAGGACAAAGGTGAGGAAAACCTTCTTCTCCCAGAGGGTCGTGAATTTGTGGAATGGACTGCCTCAGAAGGCAGTGGAGGCCAATTATACTGGGAACTTTCAAGAAGGAGCTGGATAGGTTTCTTATAGATAGGGGAATCAAGGGATATGTGGGCAAGGCACGAACAGGATATTGATAGTTGAGGATCAGCCATGATCTCAAAATGGCGGTGCAGACCTATTGTCTATTGTCTTTAAAGTTTCTTCATTCGCAGGTGGAGAGTGCCTTTAAACCACCTGAAGGGCAGAACACCGAATTGCCTGACCTGGAAATCGGAGACTCGTTACTGATACCGGATTGGGAGCGCACTGAACTGGGACCTCGGAGGAAAGGCCCTTCCAGACCCTACTCCAAACACCGACAGCCGTGAAAGGAAGAGGCCAGGAACGCTGAACGACTTTAAACGATGGCCGCCGAAAGAAAGATAATACTTCTTAAATTCGGACTCCTTCCATTACTGGTACTATTTTGTGGGCTTTAGAGGATATTTTGTTTTACAAAATACATATGCAGTTGCATGAGAATCGCACCGTTTGTTACCCCTTGGCAGAGTCAGTGGAAGGCCTTTTTGTAGCCACGCCAAGCTGGAGCCCCAGGGCCCTCTTAAAGTATGAATTTTCAAAAACAAAGTGTGTTGGGCAGACGGGAACTTACAGGAGGGGGCTGCCAGGTAAACGTTTGCAAGGAACAGTAACAGGACCTAGTAGTACAGCCCACCACCAGTCCTTCTCCCACTGCTTCACCGGCACAGGGTGGGGTTGTGGGCTAGCGATTGTACAGCATACGATAGCATGTGCCGCCACTACCTGTACAGAGAGGAATTGCGGGTTTAAAGGGGGATGGTTTAGCTGTGAGTGCGCTGCCACTAGGTGTGCTACGTTACTTGAAGGAGAGCGATGGGTTTGTGGGAAGGGGAACGGGACCCACGTGAGATTGTCTAATGTCTCTTTAGAATGGCTAACCAGGGAGAATTACCTGAGGGAGAATGGGAGAAATGTTGCTGGGATCTCTTGGTATTCTCAGATGCCCAGTCAACGGCAATCGGGTAATGTAACCTGCTACCGGGCTAAGGAAGGGTATGTGTTCCTCTTTAGTGGCACTTACACCACAGCCACCCCCACTCTGCCAGCCTGGTTTGCAAAAGGAACGATCGGGCCGGTCACCGTCCCCTGTCCCCAGAAGGCTCATGTCCGACGAAGACTTGTGGTGCGGTCAGTTAGTGAGGAGTTCTGTGAGGGCTGGAGGGATCCTGTGTCATTGGGATCTCCCTTAGCATCGTTAGGCTATGGAATCCTGAGTTCTCTGTCTCTGGGGGGTTCGGCAGGAACTACCTTATTTGTGACTGTCTGCACTGGGAACAGTACTATGGAGGGCCTGAAGGCAGTGAACCGGGAACTGGCGGAGCTTCGACTTTATTCCCAGCAGACCGGGCATGCTGTGGACTACCAGTTGGCTCAGCAAGGAGGAGTATATGCCAGAGGAGGGGACAAATGTATCACCAATGTGAGAGACGAGTCCTACAACATCTCCCATGTCATTCAGGACATTCAGAGGCAAATAGATAGCTTTAGACAGGGACAAGTTCGTTGGGGTGGCTACTAGGAGGGTCGTGGGCATCATACCTGCTGCATGGAGCTGTGGGACTAATCGTGATTATAATAGTATGTTGTGTGGTGCTGGCCTGTCTAAGTACCTGTTGCAAGGTCCTTATTAATAAGCTCTCGGCCTCGTTCTCAGCGCTGCTCTGGTTTGTCATGAAATGACATAAAGGAGGCAATGAGGAAGTGAAGGGTTAAGAATTGCAACCATACCATAACTGGTAAACAAAAATATATGTGTATATATATGCATTTATATTTCTCTAGCAAGCTGCTGACCCACTAGTTAGGTTGGAATGTTAAGTATGTTTGTTTCGGGTAACGAACAATTCCGATATGTCAGACGGTGGCGATACTGGGTGTAATTAACGTTGAGGTCGAGGCTTGGTCGAAACAATGAAGGGTGATACCTGCCTTTGAAAGCCTTGATTATAACTCAATTATACTAAGACAAGAGGTGTGATGGCTGTCTCGGGATCTCTATAGCTTGACAGAAACTCGCGGCGCCGTTTGCATGGGATGTGCGTGAGAATTCCTGTATAAATGTCTGTCTGCCCTTTGTGCGGGGAGAACTCGGGAAGCGACTCTGAGTGAGTGCTGAAGTGAATTCTCCTAGCGGTGCACTGCTAATAAAGGTATTTGTTCCAATCGACCTTGTGGCACTGTGTTACTTACAGCGGACAGAAGGGGGAAAATTAATTTCGGGACGACAATTGGACACCTGCTCTTTTTGCCACTGTATGTGTTTGGCTGATTCAGCTGGTTCTGATCATGGTGACACTTAGCTTTCAGTAGGTTGAATATATTAGGGCGTGAGGTTATTGCTTCTGGTGGAATATAGTTTTGCTGTTGCCTTGAAGATACTTAATTATTGCACAGTATGAATTTATTCTATTTCGCATGCTGGCAAGATAACACCATCAGAAGGAATGCACCTCTTCAATATGGAAGATCACCATCACCCTTGAGGAGTTTCAGTCATGGACAGTAAGTGCTGGCCATGCCTGTGATGTTCTTATCCCCTCAATGAATAAATAAAAGATGACATTGTTCACTTTTGCAGATGCATTTTCATCTGCATCAGGTAGGTTGGTGAGGAAGAGGCCAAAAGGTTCTTTACCGTTTGTGTTGTTTATCTTATCAATGCTCTTGGAGCTGTTGACAACTGTGCTTCTGTCCAGTAATAGTGCTAATTTACACCAGCCAGGGTACTCAGTGTGTTGAAATGTGCCAGCTTGGTTGACAGTTCTGAACACAGCATCAATATTCACCCATTCAGACTGAAGTAAACCTTGTCTAGCATGCATGAGTTGAGAGTTTTGCACTCAGTGGCACACCTGGGAGCTGAAACAAAGTTTGCAACACTCTGGATCTCCATTGGCCTAGCTGTGCTGGTGCCCTATTTTGGTTATGGATGCAAAACCACACTAATTTCAATGGAGAGTCCAACTGAAATTCCACTCCTTTGTCTTGAGTAAAGTAATCAAAGCTGCCACTGTTTTTCAGGACTCAAGTGTGTTCTCTTTTGGAAATAAAGTTAATTAAAGGCACAAGTAAAAATGTTGTGGCTCAGGTGAAAAGCAGTGGGGATAATCTGGTGTCCTTCTTATGTTTATCTATCAATCAATATTCTCTCATTGACTGTTACATTTTCAATCATATCCAATAGTTTAAGAAATGCTTAATTGGCTTCAGCCATGAAAGGAGTTAGATAAATGCTGGTCTTTAATACCTTGGTTCAGCTCAAATAATGCCTCTAGTGAGAATTGAAGGGGACCTTCCAGTGCCGAAGTTTCAAAGGTGTTCAAGTAATGTTTTCAAGTAAACTTAAGCCTTTGGGTTAATTGGGGAATCAAAATCACCTCTAATTGTGTAAATTATGAAACTCACAATTCTTTTATATCATCTGCTGTTAGATTTTTTTGGCTATCTTAAATTTAAGCTTTATTTAAGTGGTAAAATCATTGTTAAAGCCCATGTTCGATTGGAAGTTGGCTACATACAAAAGGAAATAATAAGTACAACTTAAAATATTTTATTGCAATCTTCTGTAGTTCAGAGGGTTAGTGCTCCCATGTTTTAAGATGGATTTTCCTGAGGCTTGAGGATTTTTGTATTGATTTCAGCTGCACTTTCCTTGCCTTTCAGAGAAAGATCAGGAGCACCAAAACACTCAAGGCTGGTGTATCAATTAGTACAACAGGCACAACAACCAACCAGAGCTGATGTGTCAGGGGGCCCATTACATAGTTAGTATAAAATTAATAGAGATGATCCACTACATCCTTACTGTAGTGTTTAAATCTGATGAGTTGCATTTTACCTTGATATTCATGCAGAAGCTTGAGGGAACACAGCACCATCTGACCCTGTCACCAACTCCCGCTCACTGCACCCCCCCCCCCCCCCAACCATCAGTTCACCCACGGGGCACCGAGAGACAAGGAAACACACACCAGCCAGAATTCATCTGATTCATTTATTTCCAGTCTCTCTGAACAACATGTTTCATATTTGATTGACAGATGGGATGATGTCAGAGTGGGCTATCCTCCGATAAACTACATCTGTCAGATTGCCACATTTTACAGCATCGTGGTGTTGTCGTTTAGGGTGTATTCATGAGAGCAGTTGGTTATACTTGGCGATGACTGGCAGATATAATAGGCACTCCTCAATAACCTGCTGCAAATGCAGTGACAATTGGTGAACATCTGGTCCAGGATTGGGAATATTTATAATCGGACCGTGTCTGCAGTTGTTTCTATGATTTGATTAATTTCACAATGAGATTCACTGGGTATCTCACCGCGTTCTTCAGCTGCTCTCGGAACTTCCTCTGTGTCAAGACATAAATCCCCGTGTTGATGCAGGTGCTGAGAAGCTGCAGCATGCCTGCACCTGAAAGGAAATCATTGTCTGCTCTGTACTGAAAGCCCAGAACATGATTATATACAACATACACAACTAATGTACTCCACAACAGTATGAAACTGCCCGATATGCTGAAGAGTAAAACGATGGATTTCCTTCGGTTCTCCATCTCCAGGTCCTTGTCATTCTCTCTATTGTTGCGGACCCAGAGGGCCCTGCAGATTCTACCAGTGACTAAGATGTACCTGGCGGTCAGTGAATTCATCAACAATAACAAAAAGAAGGGGAGGCAAGAGGTGAAAGTAAACATCGACAATTGAAATGACGCCCACGAGGGCAAATTTAAGTATGTCCATTTCAGTACACACCCTCAGGGTACATTGTCCATGATATAAGCTGGGTCCAATGTAAAATACCAGGGGATATTCACCACACAGCTCAGCACACTCACCGTCCCGATAACAACAGTTGCCATTCTCTCAGTGCAATATTTTGCTCACAGTGTCTGACAACAGATGGCCACAAACCGATCAAAGGTGAACCCCACGGTGAACCAGACAGAGCTCACAGTGGCTGCCTACAACAGGACAGTGTTAAGGGAGCACACGGGGGTGATGGTCAGGAATGAACGTTGGAGATACATTTCACTGATGATCCTGACTATGACATCGGTGATGACGACCAGGAGGTCAGCCGCTGCCATTCCCTCGGGACAGGATCACAATCACCACCAAGTTCACTGGATGAGAGAGAGAAAATCAGAACTAACATTATCCTGAGTTCAGCAACAATAACTGCTGAAATAATTCCTGACTAAAATTAAGTATGAAGTTTTCAGAAAAAAAAGTGGGAAATTGATAATTCGTCCTAGGAAGCTGAGGAAAGAGAAAACCATCCTTATGCACAACACCAGGAACCCGGGTTCGAACCCCTCCTCGGATGCTGACTGACTGGGTGGAGTTTCCACCTTCTCCACATGACCCATTCACTTTCTCATGGGGCTCCGGTTTCTTGCTGCATTCCAAAGATGTTTCGGTGTGTTAACAGGCTGCTGTAAATTCCGCCACAGTGCAAGGTGATGGCAAGAGGACCACCATGGAGGGGTGGGGATGTGAGGGGGAATAACCTGCCGCAGTGCAGTAAATATGAGACACAAGTGGCTGACGGCATTCTGCTGTGGGAATAACGTGGAGTAAATTGACCGAATGGCCTCCCTTTTTTCCATTAAAAAATACATGAATAAAATGTCATTATTGGAGAACAGACATGGGTGGGGGCAAAGAATTAAATGCTCCAACCAGAAAACCAAATTTGTGGAGCGCAGGAACCGTAACTGAGGCAATAACTGTGTTGAAAACTGGTTCCACGTGGTTGCATTTGAAATCACAAATCCATCAATGGATTGACTAATTTCTCAAGGCTGTTCACAGAAGTTTCCACCACTTTGTTCAACTGCTCTTGGGATGAGCACTGGGTCAGGACATCAATCCCCACACCAGTGGGCGTGCAGGGGAGATGCGCATCAATGTATCTGACGCACGTTGTGTGAATTGCGGTGGGTGAGGCAGAGGAAAGAATATAACAGATCCCACCGCTGCGCTTCATGAAGCGATAACAGTGACAGGTATACTGAAGAGTAAAAGGATAGCTATCCCGCTGTCACACATGTCCGGACACAAGACTATTTTCCCATAAGAGGGAGCTAGAGTCAGCTGCAGACTCCATAAACCACACATCAGAAACAAACATGATGAAGAACCATAGAACACTACAGCACAGAAAACATGCCATTCGGCCCTTCTCATCCATGCCAAAACTTTATTCTGCTTGTCCCATTGACCTGCACAAAGTCCATAACCCTTCAGGCCTCTCCCATCCAGGTATCTATCCAATTTTGTTCTTAAAACTTAAGAGTGAGCCCACATTTACCACGTCAGGTGGCAGCTCGTTCCACACTCCCTCCACTCTCTGAGTGAAGAAGTTCCCCCTAATGCTCCCCCTAAACCTTTCCCCTTTTACCCTACAGCCATGCCGTCTCATACCAATCTCTCCGAACCTAGGTGGAAAGACCCTACTCACATTAACTCTGTCTATACCCCTCATAGCTTGTAAACCTGTATCAAATCTCCCCTCATTTTTTTTATTTACAACATGTTAACAGGCCCGTCCAGCCCAATGAGTCCACGCTGCTCATTTTTAACCCCTGAATTAACCTACCCATACATCTTTAGAATGTGGGAGGAAACCAGAGCATCCGGAGGGAACCAATGCAGACACGGGAGAATGCACAAACTCCTTACAGGCAGTGACGGGAATTGAACCCCGATCGCTGGTGCCGTAATAGCGTTGCACTAGCCGCTACGCTACCATCCCACCCAATTCTTCTGCGCTCTAAGGAATAATGTCCAAACCTGTTCAATCTTTCCCTGTAACTCAACTCCTGAAGACCCGGCAACATTCTAGGAAGTCTCCTCTGCACTCTTTCAATCTTACTGATATCCTTCTTATAGTTAGGTGACCAGAAATGCACACAGTACTCCAAATTTGGCCTCATCAATATCTCATACCACCTCACCATAACATCCCAACTCCTGTATTCAATACTTGATTTATGAATGCCAGGATGCCAAAAGCCTTCTTTACAACCCTGTCTACCTGTGACACCACTTTCAGGGAATTATGTATCTGAACTCCCAGATCCCTTTGTATCTCTGCACTCCTCAGTGTCCTACCATTTACTGTGTATGTCCTACCTTGATTTGTCCTTCCAAAATGCAACACCTCACACTTGTCTGCATTAAATTGCATCTGCCATTTTTCTGACCCCTTTTCCCCAGTTGTTTCAGATCCCTCTGCAAGCTTTGAAACTTTTCTTCACTGTCCACAATGCCTCCATTCTTAGTTTCATCAGCAAACCTGCTGATCCAATTTACCACATTATCATCCAGATCATTGATATAGACAACAAACAAAAATGGTCCCAGCACAGATCCCTGAGGCATGCCACTAGTCACAGGCATCCAGTCTGAGAAACAATCATTCACTACCACTCTCTATCTTCTCCCACACAGCCAATTTTGAATCCAGTTTACAACCTGAATGTGGTTAGGGGTCGGATCTCTCAGTGGGTGAGCATTTTGGAGACAGCGATCATTATTCTATCTCCTTCACAATAGCATTGGAGAGAGATTGGAACAGACAGACTAGAAAGGCATTTACTTGGAGTAAAGGGAGTTATGAGGCTCTCAGGCAGGAAGTTGGAAGCTTAAACTGGGAACAAATATTCTCAGGGAAAAGTACAGAAGAAATGTGGCAAATATTCAGGGGACATTTGTGTGGAGTACTGCATAGGCATGTTCCAGTGAGACAGGGGAGTCATGAGAGGATACAGGAACCGTGGTATACAAAGGCTATAATAAACCTAGTCAATAGACAATAGACAATAGGAGCAGAAGTAGACCATTCTGCCCTTCGAGTCTGCACCGCCATTTTGAGATCATGGCTGATCCTCAACAATCAATATCCTGTTCCTGCCTTGTCCCCATATCCCTTGATTCTCCTATCTATAAGAAACCTATCTAGCTCCTTCTTGAAAGTGCCCAGAGAATTGGCCTCCACTGCCCTCTGAGGCAGTGCATTCCACAAATTCACAAGTTTTTCCTCACCTCTGTCCTAAATGGCCTAGCCATTATTTTCAAATCATGCCCCTGGTCCTGGACTTCCCCAACATCTGGAACATATTCCCTGTCTCTATCTTGTCCAATCCCTTAATAATCCTGTACGTTTCAATCAGATCCCCTCTCAATCTTCTCAATTCCAGCATGTACAATCCCAGTCTCCCCAACCTCTCAGCATAAGACAGTCCCAACATCCCCGGAATTAACCTTGTAAACCTACGCTGCACGCCCTCTATAGCCAGGATATCCTTCCTTAACCCTGGAGACCAAAACTGTACACAATACTCCAGGAGTGGTCTCACCAGGGCCCTGTACAAATGCAAAAGAATCTCTTTGTTTTTGTACTCAATTCCCCTTGTAATACAGGCCAACATTCCATTAGCCTTCATCACTGCCGCTGCACTTGCTCATTCACTTTCAGTGACTGATGAACAAGGACTCCTAGATCCCTTTGTATTTCCCGCTTACCTAACTCCACGCCATTCAGATAATAATCCGCCTTCCTGTTCCTGCTCCCAAAGTGGATAACCTCACACTTATCCACATTAAACTTCATCTGCCAAGTATCTGCCCACTTGCCCAACCTATCCAAATCACCTTGAATTCTCCTAACTTCCTCTACACATATCGCACTGCCACCCAACTTTGTATCATCAGCAAACTTGCTAATGTTATTCCCAATGCCTTCATCTAAATCATCAACATAGATCGTAAACAGCTGCGGTCCCAGCACCGAGCCCTGTGGCACACCACTAGTCACGGCCTGCCATTCTGAGAAACATCCATTCACCCCTACCCTTTGTTTCCTCTCCACCAACCAGTTTTCTATCCATGTTAATACCCGCCCCCCCCCAATTCCATGAGCCCTAATTTTACCCACCAATCTCCTGTGCGGCACCTTATCAAATGCCTTCTGAAAGTCGAGGTATACAACATCCACTGAATCTCCCTCGTCTATTTTCCTGGTTACATCCTCAAAAACCTCCAGTAGATTAGTCAAGCATGATTTGCCCTTAGTAAATCCATGTTGACTCGACCCAATCCTATCATTGCTATCCAAATATGCCGCTATTTCATTCTTAATAATGGACTCTAGCATCTTCCCCACCACAGATGTTAGGCTAACTGGACGATAGTTCCCGTTTTCTCCCTCCCTCCTTTCTTAAAAAGTGGGATAACATTAGCCATTCTCCAATCCTCAGGAACTGACCCCGAATCTAAGGAACATCAGAAAATGATCACCAATGCATCCACAATTTCTAGAGCCACCTCCTTTAGTACCCTGGGATGCAGACCATCTGGACCTGGGGATTTATCAGTCTTCAGCCCCATTAGTCTACCCATCACCATTTCTTTCCTAATGTCAATCCACTTCAGTTCCTCTGTCACCCTCTGCCTTTTGTCCATCCTTACCTCTGGGAGATTTCTTACGTCTTCACCCGTGAAGACAGATCCAAAGTACTTATTAAATTCGACTGCCATCTCCCTGTTTCCTGTAATAATTTCACCCGATTCGGTCTTCAAGGGCCCAACGTTGTTCCTAACTAACTTCTTTCCCTTCACATACCTAAAAAAGCTTTTGCTATCCTCCTTAATATTCCTGGCTAGCTTGCCTTCATACCTCATTCTTTCTTCCCGAATTACCTTTTTAGTTAAATTCTGCTGCACCTTAAAAATTTCCCAATCTTCTATCTTCCCACTCAGCTTGGCTCTGCCATACTTCTTCCTTTTTAACACTATGCTATCTCTGACTTCCTTTGTCAGCCACGGTGGCCCCTTTCCCCTCTTTGAGTCTTTCCTTCTCTGGGGAATAAACTGATCCTGCACCTTGTGCATCATTCCCAAGAATACCTGCCATTGCTGTTCCAGACAATTCTGCTAGGATGCCCGCCCAGTCAACTTTAGCCAGCTCCTCCCTCATGGCTCCATAGTTTCCTTTGTTCAACTGCAAAATTGACCCTTCTGATTTGCCCTTTTCCCTCTCCAATTGCAGATAATAACTTATCATGTTTTGTTCACTACCTCCCAATGGCTCCTTTACTTTGGGTTCTTTTATCAAATCCTGCTCATTACACAGCACTAAATCCAGAATAGCCCTCTCCCTGGTCGGCTCTCGTACGAGCTGCTCCAAGAATGCATCCTGGAGGCACTCTATAAACTCTCTTTCCTGGGGTCCAGTACCAGCCTGATTTTCCCAGTCCACTTGCATATTGAAATCCCCCATAACTACTGTGACATTACCCTTGCCACATGCCAACATTAAATCACTATTCAGCTTGCACCCAATATCCATGCCACCTTTCAGAGGCCTGTGGATAACACCCATTGGGTCTTTTTGTACTTACAGTTCCTCAGTTCTATCCACACTGACTCTACTTCTCCTGATTCAATGTCCCCCCTTGCAAGGGACTGAATCTCATTCCTCACCAACAGGGCCAACCCACCCCCTCTGCCCACCTTCCTGTCCTTACGATAGCATGTATACCCTTGAAAATTCATTTCCCAGGTCTGATCTCCCTGCAGCCATGTCTCCGTTATCCCAACAACATCATACTTACCCATTCGTATCTGAGCTTCAAGCTCACCTACCTTATTCCTGACACTCCGTGCATTCAGATATAGGATTTTTAACCCATTTCTCCTCTCTCCAGTCAAAAGGAAAAGAGAAGCTTACAAAAGGTACAAATACCTAGATAATGTTAGAGATCTGGAAGAGTATAAGGCTAACAGGAAGGAGCTTAAGAAGGATATTAGGAGAGCCAGAAGTGGCCATGTGAAGGCCTTGGTGGGCAGGATTAAGGAAAACCCCAAGGCATTCAACAAGTATGTGCAGAGCAGGAGGATGAGATGTGAAAGGAGAGGGCCTATCAAGTGCAGCAGTGGGTAAGTGTGTATGGATCCAGAAGAAATAGTGGAGGTACTTAATGAATACTTTACGTCAATATTCACTACTGAAAATGTCTGGGGGATGGTAGTGAGGACTTGAAGCAGGCTGAAAAGCTTGTGCATGTAGATAATAGGAAAGAGGAAGTGTTGAAACTTTTGGAAAGCATCAAGTTGGATAAGACACCGGGACTGGATGAGATGTACTCCAGGTTGCTGTGAGAGGCCATGGAAGAGATTGCAGAGCCTCTGACACTGATCTTTGCATCATCAGTGGCGATGGGAGAGGTTCTAGAAGATTGGAGGGTTGTGGATGTTGTTCCATTATTCAAGAAGGGGAGTAGGGAGAGCCCAGGATATTATAGACCGGTGAGTCTTACCTCAGTGGTTGGTAAGCTGATGGAGAAGATCCTGAGAGGCAGGATTTATGAACATTTGGAGAGGTATAATATGATTAGGAATAGTCATCATGGCTTTGTTAAGGGCAGGTCCTGCCTTCTGAGCCTGATTGAATTTTTTGAGGATGTGACTAAGCGCATCGATGAAGGGAGAGCAGTAGATGTTGCGTGTATATGGATTTCAGCAAGACATTTGATAAGGTACCCCATGCGAGGCTTATTGAGAAAGTAAAAGGCATGGGATCCAAGGGGACATTGCAATGTGCATCCAGAACTGGTTGGCCCACAGAAGGCAAAGAGTGGTTGTTGAAGGGTCATATTCTGCATGGAGGTCAGTGACCAGTGGTGTACCTCAGGGATATGTTCTGGGACCCTTACTCTTTGTGATTTTTTACAAATGACCTGGATGAGGATGGGTTAGTATGTTTGCAGATGACACAAAGTTTGCAGGTGTTGTGGATAGTATAGAGGACTCTCAGAGATTACAGTGGCACATAGATAGGATGCAAAGTTGGGCTGAGAAGTGGAAGATGCATTTCAACCCAGATAAGTGTGAAGTGGTTCATTTTGGTAGGTCAATGTGATAGCAGAATATAGTATTAACGGTAGGACTCTTGGCAGTGTGGAGGATCAGAGGGATCTTGAGGTCCGAGTGCATAGGATGCTCAAAGCGACTATTCAGGTTGACTCTGTGGTTAAGAAGGCATATGGTGTATTGTCCTTCATCAATCAGGGAATTCAATTTTGGAGCCAAGATGTATTGTTGCAGCCATATAGGACCCTGGTCTGACCCCATTTGGAGTACTGTGCTCAGTTCTGGTCACCTCACTACAGAAAGGACATGTAAGCCATAGAGAGGGTGCAGAGGAGATTTACAAGGATGCTGCCTGGAATGCAGAGCATGCCTTAAGAAAGCAGGTTGAGAGAACTCAGCCTTTTCTCCTTGGAGTGACAGAGGGTGGGGGGGGGGTGTACCTGATACAGGTATATAAGATACAGGCATTGATTGTGTAGATAGTGAGAGGCATTTCCCCAGGGCTGAAATGATTGCCACAAGAGGACATAAGTTTAAGGTGCTGGGGAGTAGGTATAGAGGAGATGTCAGGGTAAGTTTTTTACTCAGAGAGTGGTGAGTGCATGGAATGGGCTGCCAGCAATG
The DNA here is from genome assembly GCF_009764475.1 of Pristis pectinata. NCBI lineage: Eukaryota > Metazoa > Chordata > Chondrichthyes > Rhinopristiformes > Pristidae > Pristis > Pristis pectinata. The sequence goes on along the minus strand of NC_067421.1, from coordinate 2,516,963 downwards.
CTGGTGGAGGGGGATATGATAGGGTCTTTTAAGAGACTTTGGGTGGGTACATGGAGCTGAGAAAAATAGAGGGCTGTGGGTAAGCTTAGTAATTTCTAAGTTAGGGACATGTTTGGCACAGCTTTCTGGGCTGAAGGGCCTGAATCATGCTGTAGGTTTTCTATGTTTCTAACCTCTCCATGGATACTTAGTGTCTGAACCTTCTGAACTAACCTCCCATGTGGGACCTTGTCAAAGGCCTTTAGTAAGTCCATGTAGCCAACATCCACAGCCTTTCATCATCTGCATTCTTGGCAACCTCCTCGAAAAACTCTGCAAGATTCATTAATCATGATCTACCATGCAAAAAGACATGCTGACTATCCTTAATCAGTCCTTGGCTGTCCAAATACTTGTCTATAACATAATATCACATAACACATTCCAATAATTTACCTACTACTGATGTCAGGCTCACCGGCCTGTAATTAGCTGGTTTGCTTTCAGAAACTTTTTAAACAACAGAACAACATGAGCTACCCTCCAGTCCTCTGGCACTGCATCTGTGGCTAAGGACATTTTAAATATATCTGCCAGGGCCCCTGCAATTTCTACACTAGTCTCTCTCAATGTCTGAGGAAAGATGATGTCAGGGCGGGGGGATTTATCCACCTTTAATTACTGTAAGGCAGCAAGCACCTCCTCTTCTTTAATCTCTCTAAGTTCCATGACACGACTGCTTTCTTCCCTCCCTCCATGTTCACTATGCTGGTTTCCTGTGTAAATACTGATGTAAAAAAAACTGTTTAAGATCTCCCCTATCTCCCAAGACTCCACAAATAGCCGACCACTCCTATCTTCTTGGGGACAAATTTTGTTCCCTTACTGTTCTTTTATTCTTAATATACTTGTAGAATCCCTTTGGGGTTACCTTCACCTTATTTTTTTTAACATTTTAGAATTTTATTTACAGCGTGGTAACAGGCCCTTCTGGCCCAATGAGCCCGCACTGCCCATTATGAACCCATATTAAACTACCCGTACCTCTTTGGAATGTGGGAGGAAACCAGAGCACATGGAGGAAACCCGCGCAGACATGGGAGAACGCACAAACTCCTTACAGGCGGCGATGGAAATCGAACCCAGATCGCTGGCACTGTAATAGCATCATGCTAACCGCTACACTATCGTGCCAGAGCTACCTCATGTCTCCCTTTTGCCTTCCTGATTTTCTTACATTTTCTATACTCTTCAAGCACCTCACTTCTTCCCTGTTGCCTATCCCTGCGACACACCTCTCTCTTTTTCTTCACCAGATCACCAATATCCCTTGAAAACCAAGGTTCCCTATGCCTGTTAGTTTTGCCTTTGATCCATGGTATGGCAGCAACATGTTAACTCTGCACTCTCAAAATTTCACCTTTGAAGGTCTTCCACTGACTGGACACATCCTTGCCAGAGAACAACATGATCCTTTCTCATTTCCACAAGATCAGCCTTTCTCCAATTTAGAACCTCGACTTGAGGACCAGACCTGTCCTTATCCATAATTAACTTGAAACTAATGACATTATGGTCACTGGACCCAAAATGTTCACCTTGTGGCGACTCACCGTCTAGTCGGGCGAACCGGCTCGGCAGTCGGGTCGCGCGGCGTCGGAGCGATGAGGCCCAAGATGGCGGCGGGCCTCGTCTTTCCGAGCGACGGGGAGAACCCGCGCCCGGGAAAGTCCTGATGACGTAGGACTTACGTCATTGCCGGTTTTTTTTGGGCGGGAGTTTTTCTCCCTTAAAGGGCCCGCACAAGGCGGGAAAATAAACCAGTTCTGTTTGGCAATCCACCGAGTAGAGTCTTGTTTTATTCCGCGGTAGCAACCGCTACATTGGTGACCCCGACGGTCCAAACGGCTTTTGGACCCGCGAAATGGACGACAGCGCAGCAGCCAACGCAGTGGCCCTCAAGCTGCCCACCTTTTGGACACTTCGGCCCAGCGTCTGGTTTGACCAGGCCGAAGCGCAATTCCACCTTCGGCAGATCACCTCCGACTCCACGCAGTACTACCATGTGGTTAGCTCTCTGGACCAGGAGACAGCCGCCCAGGTTGGAGACTTCATCCAGTCGCCTCTGGAGGAAGATAAGTACCCGGCTTTCAAAGATCTTTTGATCCGGACTTTCGGCCTCTCCCGTCGTCAGCGCGCCGCCCGCCTGCTTCATCTGGATGGCCTGGGGGACAGATCCCCATCCGCCCTAATGAATGAGATGCTGGCATTGGCCGAGGGACACAAGCCATGCCTGATGTTCGAACAGGCCTTCCTCGAACAGCTCCCCGATGACATCCACTTGTTGTTAGCTGATGCCGACTTCAGCAACCCCCGTGAGGTGGCCGCCTGGGCAGATGTCCTGTGGAGGGCCAAGCGCGAGAGCAGTTCGTCCGTCAGTCAAATCACCAGGCCGCGAGCCCAACGCCTGCCTCACCCGGCCCCAGCAACCGAGCAGCCACACCCCAGGAACGCAGACGACGACACGGGTGACCAGCTGTGCTTCTACCATCAGAGGTGGGGTGCGGAGGCCTGTCGATGCCGCCCACCCTGCAAGTTTCAGGGAAACGCCAGGGCCAGCCGCCGCTGATGGCTACGGCGGCTGGCCGCCGACAGAGCCTCCTCTTCGTTCAGGACAAGAAATCTGGACGGCATTTCCTCGTTGATACTGGAGCGGAGGTCAGTATTTTGCCCCCGACAGGCCGTGACACTCGTGACAGGCCACCAGGTCCTCTACTCAATGCCGCCAACGGTACAACGATACGGTCTTTCGGCACCCGTACGCTTCAATTACACTTTGGCGGCAGCCGTTTTACCTGGACCTTTACCCTTGCCACCGTCGCCCGACCACTCCTAGGCGCCGATTTCCTTCGGGCCCACAACCTGTTAGTCGGCCTGCGAAGGAAGCGGTTAGTCCGCTCTAGCACTCTCCGGACCTATCCCCTGGGAGAAATCAGCCCACCAGCCCCGCGCCTGGACTCCATTACCCTTTCTGGCGATGATTTCGCCAAGCTCCTAGCTGAATTCCCATCGATTTTGGCACCTTCGTTTACAAATTCTTGGCCCACACATGGGGTACGACACCACATCATTACCACAGGGCCACCCCTTCATGCCCGAGCACGACGATTACCTCCAGAGAAGCTCCGCCTGGCAAAGGAGGAGTTCCATCACATGGAGGAGCTGGGGATTGTTCGCAGGTCAGACAGACCCTGGGTCTCCCCCGACTACCGCAGGCTGAATGACGCCACCACCCCGGACCGCTATCCCATCCCTCACATCCAGGACTTCGCAGCGAACTTACACGGGGCCCGCATCTTTTCCAAAGTGGACCTCGTTAGGGGATACCACCAAATCCTGGTCCATCCGGATGACGTCCCCAAAACTGCGATTGTCACCCCATTCGGCCTGTTCGAATTCCTTCGGATGCCGTTCGGCCTTAAGAACGCCGCGCAGACCTTCCAGCGGCTGATGGACGCGGTAGGCCGAGACCTGGACTTCGTGTTCATTTACTTGGACGACATACTGATCACCAGCCGTAACCGCCAGGAACACCTTTCCCACCTCCGCCAGCTGTATTCCCGCCTCCGCGATTTCGGCCTCACGATTAACCCGTCCAAGTGCCAATTCGGACTTGACTCTATCGATTTCCTCGGCCACAAAATCACCAGCGACGGGGCAACACCCCTACCCGCCAAGGTGGATGCTATCCGCCATTTTGCCCGCCCCGACACAGTCAAAGGCCTACAGGAATTCCTTGGGATGGTCAACTTTTACCATCGTTTCATCCCTGCAGCAGCCCGTATCATGCGCCCTCTGTTCTCGCTGCTGGCTGGTAAGGGCAAGGACATCACCTGGACTGACGAGGCTGCGGCTGCTTTCGTTAAGGCCAAAGACGCCCTGGCAGACGCCACGATGCTGGTACACCCTAGGACTGACGTCCCGACTGCCCTCACGGTAGACGCGTCCAACACCGCGGTGGGTGGGGTACTGGAACAGCTACTCGAAGGCCGCTGGCAACCCTTGGCATTTTTCAGCAAACACCTTAGACCGCCCGAACTGAAGTACAGCGCTTTTGATCGGGAACTTCTAGCGCTGTATCTGGCCGTCCGGCATTTCCGATACTTTCTAGAAGGCAGGCCTTTCACCGCTTTCGCCGATCATAAGCCTCTGTCCTTTGCCTTCTCCAAAGTCTCCGATCCCTGGTCAGCTCGTCAGCAGAGACATTTATCCTACATTTCCGAGTTCACAACTGACATCCAACATGTCTCCGGAAAGGATAATGTCGTTGCTGATGCACTTTCCAGACCAACCATCCACAACCTATCCTTGGGTGTCGACTACACGGCCCTGGCTGACGCACAGCAAGCCAACGACGAACTGCCCAGCTACAGAACCGCAGTCTCGGGTCTGCAGCTCCGAGATTTCTTGGTTGGTCCAGGTCAGCGGACCCTACTTTGCGACGTTGCGACTGGTCAGCCCCGCCCTATAGTCCCTGCAGCCTGGCGGAGACGCGTTTTTGACTCGGTACATGGGTTGGCGCACCCGTCCATCAGATCTACTGTCCGACTGGTCGCCAGCAAGTTTGTCTGGCATGGCCTGCGCAAACAGGTCAGTGAGTGGGCCAGGACTTGTCCGCACTGCCAGACGTCAAAAATCCAGCGACACACCAAGGTCCCACCACAGCAGTTCGAGCCTACTCGTAGGAGGTTCGACCACATACACGTCGACCTCGTGGGCCCTCTGCCTGTTTCAAGAGGAGCCCGGTACCTCCTTACCATCGTGGACCGGTTCACGAGGTGGCCTGAGGCAACCCCCCTGACTGACATCACAACTGATTCCTGCGCCCGAGCGCTGCTCACAACTTGGGTCTCACGTTTTGGCGTTCCGGCCCACATCACTTCAGACAGAGGCACCCAATTCACTTCCAGTCTCTGGGCTGCATTGGCGAACCTGCTAGGGACGCAGCTGCACACCACCACGGCCTACCATCCTCAATCAAACGGGTTGGTGGAACGTTTTCACCGCCATCTAAAATCGGCCTTGATGGCCCGCCTGAAGGGTCCTAACTGGGTTGACGAGCTGCCTTGGGTCCTGCTCGGCATACGCACTGCCCCCAAAGACGACCTCCACACTTCGTCAGCTGAGCTTGTATACGGGGCGCCACTAGTTGTCCCCGGGGATTTCATACCTGCCCGTCAGGACCAAGGGGAACAACCCCCAGCAGTTCTACAAAGACTGCGCGAGCAGCTCGGCGCCTTGGCCCCGATTCCCACCTCATGGCACGGTCAAGCCCCATCCTGCCAGCCCAAGGAACTACAGGACTGTAAGTTTGTTTTCATTCGCAGGGGCAAACCTCGGGCGCCATTGCAATGACCATATGAGGGACCGTTCCGAGTCATACGGAATAACGGATCCACTTTTATTTTGGACATTGGAGGCAGGGAACAGGTTTTCACGGCGGACCGCCTCAAACCGGCCCATTTGGATCTGCAACAGCCTGTCGAGGTTGCCACGCCACGACGCAGAGGCCGCCCCCCTAAGCGGCAGCTGGCACAGCCCATGGACCTTGGGGACTGTCTCACCGGTTCTGGGGGGGGTTGTGTGGCGACTCACCGTCTAGTCGGGCGAACCGGCTCGGCAGTCGGGTCACGCGGCGTCGGAGCGATGAGGCCCAAGATGGCGGCGGGCCTCGTCTTTCCGAGCGACGGGGAGAACCCGCGCCCGGGAAAGTCCTGATGACGTAGGACTTACGTCATTGCCGGTTTTTTTTGGGCGGGAGTTTTTCTCCCTTAAAGGGCCCGCACAAGGCGGGAAAATAAACCAGTTCTGTTTGGCAATCCTCCGAGTAGAGTCTTGTTTTATTCCGCGGTAGCAACCGCTACAACCTACACGTACTTTTGTCACCTGACCTGACTGGTTCCTTAATAGGAGATCAGGTATTGCATTACCTTTTGTTGGTACCTCTATATATTGATTTAGAAAACTCCCCTGAACACATTTGAAAAACTCCAAGCAATCCAGCCCTTTCACGGTGTGGGAGTCCCAGTCAATATGTGGAAAGTTAAAATGCCGGAACATTGCAACTTTCTGCTTCTCACATTGGTCTGCTATCTTTCAACAGATTTGCTCCTCCAATTCTCTCTGACTATTGGGCAGTCTATAATACAACCCCATCAGTGTGGTCACACCGTTCCTGTTCCTCAGCTTCACACAATATGGCCTCTGTAGACAATCCCTCTGGGCTGTCCTGTCTATGCACATCTGTGACATTTTCCCTGACTAGTAACGCCACTCCTCCCCCTTTCAACCCTCCATCTCTATCACGTCTGGAACCCTGGAATATTAAGATGCCAGTCCTGCCGCTCCTGCAACCAAGTCTCAGGAATAACAATAATGTCATAATCCCACATGTAAATCCACGTCCAAAGCTCATCTGCCTTAACTGCAATACTTCTTGCATTGAAATAGATGCACCTGAGGACATTTCTCACCCTGCAATTTCAATTTTAAACCCCGCAGAACAACACTAGCAAACTGACCCACAAGTATATTAGTTCCCTCCAGTTCAGGGGCAAATCGTCCCATCAGAACGAGTCCCACCATCCCAAGAAGAAAGCACAATTGTCCAGAAACATGGAGCCTCCACTCCTGCACCATTTCATTAGACACGTATTTAGCTGTGTTATCTTCTGTTTCCAGTCACACTAGCATGTGGCAAACTACAATTGCTGAGAGGGCTGGGGCTGTCAAAGGGCTGTGGACAGACTGATAATTCAGAGGGCAGAGCACAGTCAAAGGAAACATTGATAGAACGAAAATCACAAACAGCAGTGTGCACGATCAACGTGCAGTGAGGACAGGGCAGTGGGAATGAGCTGAGCGGACTGGGCCGTGCTGCTGTTAATTAAGAGTAAATTGGTTAGGATGAAATGGGGAATGAGGATAATGAAGCAGAGATTAGGGTGGCAGAATATAGATATGGGCAGAAAGGACACGGTACAGAAGCTCTTGGGACCGGTCAGTGTGAAGGTGCAGTGGGGACCGGGAGGGGGAAAGATATACAGTTGGGACAGGGCTGGGTGACGGCGCAGCGGGGACCGGGCTGGGTGACGGCACAGCGGGGACCGGGCTGGGTGAAGGTGCGGGGTACATGGCTGTGGCAAGATTCAGTAAGAAATTAGCAGAGCAAAGCTGAAGAGGTAGACAGTGCCGTGTGGTCTGCACATGTGACATTGCATTTCTCTACTCTCCCATCAGGTAGAAGATACAGGAGAATGAGGGCACGTACCACCAGGCTCAAGGTCAGCTGTTGTCCCACAGTGATAAGACTATTGAACGGTTCCCTTATACGATGAGATGGACTCTTGTCCTCACAATCTACCTTGTTGTGACCTTGCAGCTTATTGTCTACCTTCAATGCACTTCCCTGTAGCTGTGGCACTTTACTCTGCGCTCTGCTATTGCTGTTACCTGTACTAACTCACTACACACTGTCCTAACTCAATATATCTGCACTGTGTAATGAATTGATCTGTATGAACGGTCTGCAATGCAAGTTTTTCACTGTGACAATAATAAGCCAATACTTATCCAGCTGAGAGATTGATTTATGTTTAAATAGAATAAAGTGATGGGCTCAGACTTCCAGCTCACACTCACATCAGTTCACCCTGGATTCTGCAACTCATCGTCACACACTGTGTAACTTACAGTAGTGAAGTAGCCACCAACTTGCATTCCTTTGTGTGGGAGCAGAAACCGGAGCAGTCGGAGGAACCCAACGCGCTCACAGGGAGAAGGTGCAAACTCAACACAGCCGCACCCAAGGTCAAGGTCAGACTTTCACTGTGAGGCAACAGATCGCCCAGTAGAGCCACTGTGCAGCCCATGGATAAAGATAATTCAGAATCTGACACTGAGCTTGGTCATGAGACGTAAGGGACAACTCACAGACAGTGCACGGATTAACAAGATTGAAAACCAACAGGTCTGAGCCCAGCTGCAGAACTGCACATTCACAGTGAAACCAATGGGAAGCGAGGAATGCAGAAGGCGCTGGTGAACTCAGTCAGGATCTCTGAGGCATGAACAGGAGTCAACAGTGATTCTCCATGAAAATGAGTGGCCTCGGGGACTTCACTTCTGACCCCACATTCCTGTGTGTGCTGCACATCTTACACCACACCAACCTAGTCAGTTCACTTTCCAGCAATGTATTCCTGTGTGCTGTCTGACACCAAAGGTCTTTGCTCAGTACCGTCACCTCCAGGCTCAGTGTCCGCATCTCGCAGACCCATTCCCAACTGGAACAGGTGCTGCTTTTCTCCACTGACGTTGGGTCACAGACCTGGGATCCCTCACCACAAACAACTGCGGCAGCACTGACACCCACAGGGGAGCAATGGCTCAACAACCTTCTTCTGTCAGCTGGTGTGAGGGCTCTGGAACCACAAGAGTTCCCCTCACAGAGCCAAAAGGGGAAACAGACCTGGACTTGTGTCTTGTCCATCACCCAAGTCCACGTCACAGATCTGATCTCAGATTTGGACAGAGCCTGGACAGGGATTGAAATATACTCAGTCCCGGCAATCAAGCAGCCCCATCTCTCTGGAACACAGTCTGAAATGTACTTCAACCAGGAATAACAGAGCTCAAACATCACCACAAGGTACAAAGAGAACTGGAAAAGCTGCTCCATTTCTGGAGATGGAGCATCCCAGTCACACACCAGAGGGGAAATAAAAAAAAACTGTGGATCCTGAAAATTTGAAATAAAACCAAAAATGCTGCATCAATGGAAATGCAGGTCAGACTGTACAATGTTATCCCAGACTTTGATACAGCAACTTCCCAGCTACATCAAAGACATATCCCACTTTACACAGATTGTGAACTCCCAGACTGTAACACCTGATGCCACCCTCTTTCCCATGGACGCCTGGACACAGAGAGGGGCCTGAAGGCTTTCAACAATATCCAAGGAATAAACACTGACACTGACAGAGCAGGTGAAGCTTTAGTCAAACTATCTTACTGGGTCCTGACAAACAATAACTTTGAACTCAATGAGGAATGCCACTTACGTCAAAGGGACAACAACGGGGAAGACTTATGCCCCAGTTTATGCCAACATATCTATGGCAGTCTGGGAAGAGATGGTCTTCCAGGAGAGTCCCAGGTGACCAATGTGTTATTACAGTTACCTCGATGACATTTGGGCAGTGCGGACACATTCAAAAATGGATTCAGATGTAGGCATTCAAATCTCTGACAACCATCACCCAAAGTCAAAGACATAACAACCAAAGAGAAAGCTGACTTTCTGGACACCACCAAGTTTTAAATTGGCATCAGTAAATGAGGGCCAAAAATTCACCATCAAACAATTTCTGAAAACAACAGACACTGACAGCCCCTTGCGCATTCCAAACCACCATCCAGAACACACATTCCGAGGCAGAGTAAATCACAATGGACTCATTTTCATCACATTTGCAACAAGTGGAAGGACCTTGACCAATCAACTTCACAACATCACCGTGGACTTCACAACATGAGCAAGACATCACGCAGACAAAGGAGCTCAACTCTCCGTTCAACGGCAACGTCATCTCACCCAGTTCCACACATCCCGTGTCCCACCCATTGCCCCCACTTCCTCTGCCACTCCCCTTTCTCAGTGCTCATCAAGCGACTTTGACCTGAATCCTTCACTGTTCCTCATTCTACAGGTGACGCCTGACCTGCTGAGCTTTGCCAGCAGTCCAGGATATTATTACAGACCAGCGGGGATTTATCCCGGGATGTGGAAATATTCTGCACTGCCTGTGAATAAAGAAAGTGGATGGAAGTGAAACTCAAGTGTGTCTCGGGCAGCCGAGCGACAGCGCCCGTCTCACACCCGGGCGGGAGCATTAATGGCTGATCTCCAGTCCCTGAGAGAGAAAGGAAGTCAGTGACAGCAGGTTAGTGTCCCTCAGTGCTGGAACAGCCGGGAGACCCAGGGACACCCATCCTGGGTTATTTCACAGTGTATTTCACAGACTGGGACCATCAGCGTGTTCCCCCTCTCTGCCCACACACCCAGAATGTACACTGTGAACTCACACCTTCACGGCTGACCTGACACTGGCGACTGGTTTACACATCACACTGCAACACCTTCAGCAGTCAAAGTACAACACGGCAACTCTGCCTGAGATCACAGTTTGAATGAAGACACCAGGTTAAATTATAAGCAACAGCAGGATTGAGCAGAGATCACCCACAGAATTATACAGCAGTGTAACAGACCATTAATGTGGCCCAGGTTCATCACCAGCACCTACAGAGTTAACAGAGATGAACAGGGTGAGGACCCGTGTGGAACTATGCACCGAGAACATCAACAGCAGCCAGAACTGGATAGTAAATGGCCAGGACTGTCCAAGTATCCAGGTTCCCATGTTAGCGGAAAAGTGGTGATTCCCCTCTTGATACAACATGTCAGCCCCGTTGCCAAACCAGTGCTGAGATGTTCACGGCAGCTCGTTATACAGGAGGGAACTCTCCAGCAGCACCAGTCTCCTGATCATTGATGTTAGTTACACTCACTGAACAACCAGGTTACATTAGCTGCTCACAGAATAGTGCTGCTGTGGGAATTCCAGACTTAAAGTAATCTGTGGCAGAGAGCACCGGGTAAAGTGTACAGGGGCTGTGCCACATAGGGAAGGGATCACTGAGGATCCTGGGCTTCATTATTTGGGGCCGATACTGTTTCTGACTCTGTCTGGCTCTGGCCACACCTGTCTCTGAGGTCTGCACTGACTGAGTCTGAATGAACCCATTCTGGTGCTGCAACTGTGAGAATGTGTAACCAGGGGACGGAGGTGGGAACAAAGTTGAAGATAAAATGAGGACAATGTTGGTAAATCCCACATCACGTGATCATCTTCTCACAGCGAGGGAAGGACGGCTGCTGCCCTTACCTGGCCTGGTCTGGTCCTTGTGTGACTCCAGTCCCAGTAGTGTGTTTGTCCCTGCAGTGCCCATGTCAGGCTGTTGGCTGTACCAATGCCGGAGGGGAGAAAAGGGCCCCGATACACAGAGCTGTTGGGAATGTCAGACACAGGGGTGTCTGAGGAAAATGGGTGTGGGTGAGGATCTGGTGGGAGGTCTGTGTAGGCAGCTCCTGGTCTCACCTGAGTGAAAGGCGATACTGAGCCTCGGATATCAGTGAGGAGGACCAGAGTGACAGGACTGTGTGTGCCGCTGACTCTGCTGCTCTGAGCCCTGAATGAACACAAGCGGTCCCATCAGATTTATAAATTCATCCATTCATAAGCATGCACAGGATGGAAACAAGCCCCTCAACACAACACGTCCGTGCTGACCAAGGTGGTCATGTGCACCAATTCCATTTCCCTGCATTTGGTCCATATTCCTGTAAAACATTCATCTCCCTGTCCCTGTTCATGTGTTTGCTTTAACCGTGTCATTGTATCTGTCTCTGCCACCTCCTCTGGCAGCTGGTTTCATTTACCCATTGACCCACCACTCTCTGTGTGGAATCCTCAGCCTCTCGACTCTCAATGAACATTTCCCCTCCTCCCTTCACTCTGTGCCCTCTACATTTAGACTCCCCCACTCTGGGGCGAAGACTGTAACTGTGCCCCTCATCATGTTACAAACCTCTGTAAGGTCAACCTCAGCCGCTTTCACTCCAGGGAAACAGTCCCAGCTGATCCAATCCCTCAAACCCTCCAATCCGGGAAACATCCCTGTGAAGCTTTCCTGCCCCCTCCCCATTTTAATCACATCCTTCCTACAGCATCGGACTGGAACTTCACACAACACTTTACACCAACACCTTGCAGAACTGGAACACGAGGTCCCTCCTCCGGTACTGACTTCCTCTGTCAGGGCCTTGCCAAAAGACACATGGACAACTTTTACCACACTGTCCTCATCAAAATTCTTTGTCACCTCTTCAAAAAATCATCAGTTAAATCCCTGAGACATCACTTCCCACGGACGAAGCAAGGTTGACAGTCCCTGCCTTTCCAAATGCTGGGAGATCCTGTCCCTCAGAATCCCCTCCAGTAACATTCCCACCACTGATGTGAGGCTCACCACCCTGTAGTTCACTGGCTTGTCCTTGCAGCCTTCTTCAATAAAGCAGAATGTTATCCATCCTCCAGTCTTCCAGTATCACACTGATGGGTAAGAATGATGCAAAAATCTCTGCCAGAGCCCCAGCAATGTCCTCACCTACTTCCCACATCATCCCATACAGGCACCAGGGATTTATTCAGATCATCTGCACGTCCACTTTCATTTTGTCCGTGTGTTTCAGGATATCATGATCCTCTTCACTCTACTCACCAACTCCCATGTCTTTCTCTGCTGTAAATCAAGATGACTAGTGTCCATGTAAAAACTCACCCATGTCCTGTGGCTCCACAGATAGACAACAACACTGCTCCTTGAGGGGACCTTTTCTCTTCCTTGTTGCCCATTTTTTCTTAATATACTTACAGAATCCTTCAGGATTCCCCTTTTTTTCTGATCAGCCAGGGATATCTCATGTCCTCCCTTTGCTTTTATAACTTCACTCTTAAGTTTTCTCGACATTTCTTATACTCCTCAAAGCACTCACTTCAGCTGAGCTGCCTATACCTGACATGAGATAAGATATCTTTATTGATCATATGTATATCACAACACACAGTGAAATGCATCTTTTTTGCGTAGGGTGTTCTGGGGGTAGCCTGGAAGTGTGTGTCTTTGGGAATGTGGGAGGACATCCTTATCTTTTGCTGACCAGATCTTATCAGCTTCCTTCATCCTGCCAGCATTGCTGTTCACTCTAACAGGGAGACTTTGGCCCTGAAGTCTTCCTATCCCAAGTTTAAAACTGCAAGGAATTCTTTCACCTGTTCACAGACTCTCCCAATCCAACCTTGCAAGCTCCTGTCTAATGATATCAAAATTTGTTTCTCCCCAGTTTAGGATTTAATTCATGGACCATACTGATCCTTTCCAGTAACTATTTAAAAAATAATGGGATTCTGGCCACTGGTGCCACAGTGCTCCCCCACTGACACGTCAGTCACTTGCTCAGCCTTATCTCCCAGGAGGAGGTTAGTTTTGCCCCCTCTCTGAGAGGAACATCTTCACGTTGCTTGAAAATCCTTCCCTGGACCCGCAGAACATATGTTGCCCCATCTAATCCCTTCACACTGCGGCCACCCCAGTCAGTATCAGCGAAGTTAAACTCACCTCCTTCCACCTGTTTATTTCCCTCCACAGATGCTGCCCGACCTGCTGAGTTCCTCCAGCAGTTTTTGTAGCCTATTATTCTGAGAGCTATCTGTGATCTCCATGCACATTCCCTCCTCTAATTCCAGCTGGTTATTGGCAGGAGGTGGTCCATGGAGTTGGGCAGGGAATGAACATGTCAGAATCCCAGCAAAGTGAACACACCGTCCAAAATTCCCACAATTTTGCCTCACTGGATGTTCTGGTATATCCTCAAAGTACTGCAGTGATGTTCTCCTGATCTTAACTGCAACTTTCCTCCACCTCTCCCATGCCCCAAGCATCTGTACCCCGGCACACTGAGCGGCCTGCCCTTCCCTATCATGTACATAACACCATGACCCCATGGGCCACCCCATGCCCAGGGTCCACCTGCCTGACCTGTCATTGGCATAAACACAGTTTAGCCTATCAGACCCTCCTCACTCGCTGCCTTGCCCCTGCCTGTATCGTCTCTTTGCCTTGCTCACTGTAACCTCCAGATTTGCTTCATCTTTCACATCTGCCACATTCATACTTTGGATCCCATCCCCAGACAAGACCAGTTTAAACCCTGACAAGCAGAACCAGCAAATCCCCCTGCCAGATTATTGGTTCCCTCCAGTTCAGGTGCAGCCCATCCCTCTTGTACAGGGCACCTCTGCCCCAGGAGTGATCTGAATGGTCCAAGAAGCTGCACCAGCTCCTCAGCCACACACTCACCTGCCCTGTGCTCTTGTTCCTCCCCTCACCAGCAGGTGGCACCGGCAGTGATCCAGAGATTACAGCCCTTCAGCTCCTGCGTCTGAACCTTCTGCCTCACTCCCCATGTTCACTCTGCAGGACCCCATCCCTTTTCCTCCCTGTGTTGTTGGTCCCAATGTGAACAACAACCTCTGGCTGCTCACCCTCCCCCTTGAGAATGTTCTGGAACTGCTCAGAGACTTCCTTGACCCTGGCACCCGGGAGACAGCTCACCATCATGGAGCATCATTCATGGCCACAGATCTCCTGTCTGCCTTCCTCACTGTGGCGTCTCCTATCACTACAGCTCCCCTTGTCTCCACCCTCCCCTGCTGTACATCAGAGCCAGTCGTTGTGCCACAGACCTGGCTGCTGGTCCTGCTATCTTCTGAAAGGCCACCCCCCCAACATGTTGACCCTCCAGTGCCCACTGAAAGGGGGAATGTGTAAGGAGTCACATTCCCTGAAGTCCTTGTTGTCCAGGCATCAGGGAGAATCCAAGATAGTGGCCCAAAGTGGCCCAGTGCTGCCTCCACAGATATGGGACATAGGTTTCATTTCCATGTTGAACAACACTTGGGGGAAGTGCTGGGCAGAGCACAGACACCAGCTGCACTGTGGGGGGAGGATTTCACCCTCCCTGCAGAGACCTGACAGTCCCACCAGTGACTGAAACAATCCACTACTGAAGGGTGTATCTGCCAGACCCGGCTCTGGAGCTGAGGGAACAGCCAACATGGGCAGTTGGGGGGGTGGTGTCACTGACAGGTCCTTCTCCTTCCACGACCAATGCACCAGTCACAGCTGCAGGTGTCCATGGTGACACTGGTATGGTGTCAGCAGCCGAGATCTCGGTATCGCCCAACACTGTGACCACAGTCCGTCCTGTCACTGAGAACCAGATGCATCAGATGGATCAGTGACAGATCAGCAGCTCAAAGAACTGGGCTTCTGTGATGCTCCGTGTGTGGAAGCAACAGCATCTGATCCCCCCACAATTGGCACATTGTACTGGAAGCAGAGACCAGCACACCAGGGAATATAGTGCTGCAGACAGGTCAGTCTAACCCTCCACACTGTACTGCGGGTATATAGACCAGGTAAAGCCCAATGTTGTCCCATCAGAAGACAGAGCAGTGCCGACCATACACAAGACCAAATGGACAATGATCAGTCCATCCCAAGCACTGTAGTATGAGCAGACACAACAGGACAGCCCCCAGCAGTGTACGGCAAGCATCAATCTGGTACAACACACAGTACAGAGACAGGGCAGTACAACTGCCCACACGGTGCTGTCAGTAAACAGACAAATGCAACAGCCGCAGCTGTCCGGTAAGCACAGACAAAAAAAAGAGATCGTGGGTTCAGCGTGGGACTGCAAGGTGAAAGACAAATAAACCTGCAGCACTGTACTGTAAGGGGACAAACAAGTACACTCCCAACACTGTACTGTAAGTGAGGAGGTGTAGGATTAATAAACTATAACTGTATTCATATCTTAAGAAGAAAGAGAATTCTGGCTGCTCGAAATACTGATTTAAAAAGTGTACTTCAGGCCAGAACAGCCACAGCACTGCTTTCCTGGGCTGGGTGCTGTGTGGTAATTGCTGTGTCTGGAACTTAATTGGATTCCCATTATGTTTGACTGTGGAGATGATGGTCAATCTTAACGGGAAATGGGAAGGCTGTCTCAAACAATGAAGGTGATACCTGCCTTTGTCTCACCCGATTGCGAAATGATTAGCTGAACCTGTGGTGTGAGGCTGCTCTTTGTCCATCTGCAGTAGCCTTTTGTGCGTTTCCTGCTCAACCAAGAACTCCGGCGCCTGACTCATTAAAGTCTGCGTGACAATGTTTGTATAAATACCTGTCTTGACGGAAGTGGGACTTCACAATCGGATTAACATTAGGGGACAGACCAGTACACCCCCAACACTGGACTGTCAGGGGACAGACCAGTACACCCACAACACTGTGCTGTGGGGGTACAGGCTAACATAACCTCAAAACTGTTGTGCAACGGGACTGAGCAGCACATCTCCAACTCTGTGCTGCAAGGTGACAGACAAGTCCACCCCCATCGCTGTGCTGTAATGGGACAGACATGTCCACCCCCATCGCTGTGCTGTAATGGGACAGACCTGTACGCACCCAACACTGTACTGTAAGGGGACAGACCAGTACACTCCAAGCACTGTACTGTAAGGGGACAGTCCTGTACACCCCAAGCACTGTACTGTAAGGGGACATACCAGTACTACCACAACACCGCACAGTTAGCAGAAAGACTAGCACAGGTCTGAAGGTACTCTACTGTAACATAACACGACAAGCAAAACTCCTCAATGTAAGGACACACATCTATCTGCCCATCGTAACCCACTGCAAGGATACAATTCTCTCCTCACTGAGCACTTCACTGCAAGGAAACCTGCATCTTCCCACACAGAAACAAAGGACACAATGGGTCCCATTTCACTACCAATAGTATGGTTTATAGACCACTGGTCAGGTGTGGACTATCAGTTCATTCCTGCCGGTGGTGAAGTTGTGCTTGGCCACAGCTCCATGTGGATCTTGTACATTCATACCCCTCTCCTGCCCCAGTGTTACAGTGATGTCAATGCTGTATGTGGTTTACACCTTGTATCAAAAGCACAGTTTGTGACACTATTTGCTTTAAGAGAAGTAAAAGGAATGCCAACCTGGGTTTCTGCAGTTGTGGCATCAGTGAATGTATCTTCACTGTTGTCATGCAGACCTTCAGGGAGGGGTGCTTGGTGTTGTCTTTTGTTCCCAGAGAGATGCACACCACTGAAAAATAAATTGGAGTTAATTTTCACCAGGTTAATATTTTTCAGCACTGTCACAGACAGGCACAATGATTGATGGTGCCAGTTACTGTGTACTGGGGCTTCAAACAGAACAATGGATTTGAGATTAGAAATTTGGCTACACATACAATAAAAATTGTCATGTTTTGTTGAATACATATCCACCTGAAGTAACTTACTGTTAGGGTGAAGCTGAATACACACATATCACCTCACTGTAAGGTCACAGTTGTGTCCAGGCACAGTAACTCATGGCAAGAACAAGCTCGATACACCCACACTCACTCACTGTACAGGCCCACGGTACATCATTGCAAGGACATATTTCCATTCACCCCCTGCAACCCCCTCTTAGGTCACAGCTCTGATCATCCTCAGGAGGTTACTGTATCAACACATTTCTATTCACACACAGAACTTCACTGCAATGAAACAGCTGTGGACATCTGCACAACAACACTGCAGGGACACAGGCCTTTTCACCACACACGCAGGACCTTGCTGTGCAGCCAGTGATGTATACACCCAGTACCTCAGTCTTCAGTCACTGATGTATACACACAGTACTCACGGTACAGATGAAGATGCATACACACAGAGAGACACAGATGTGCACACAGAGGTTGTTTTTTCAATGAACTGCACCCTGCTAAAAGACAGGTCTCTTTACACTTCATGTACCTCACTGGATGGACACACTACTGTGTAATCACATCACCTCGCTCTAACTATATAGTTTTATACTCCCGCCATAACTTATTGCATTGACACAGTTCTATACACTCACTGTGCCTAATGATAAATATAATCTCTTCACAGACACAACATTCCTCGGGAGAAGTCTGCTGATCATTAATGGAGTAACAACTATTTGCCTTTGCTCCTACTCTATCTAACTTTTTCAACCCCGTTTGAAATCCTTTTTCCAAACGTGATATTACTCCACTATCACTTCAAAGAGTGCCAAAGGAACTAGAACTACCAAGGAAGATGACCCTCCTGCATCCTTGTGTCGTCCCGAAATCAATTTTCCCTATTCGTCCGCTGTAAATAACACAGTGCCACGAGGTCGATTCAAACAAATACCTTTATTAGCAGTGCACCGCTAGGAGAATTCTCTTCAGCACTCACTAAGAGTCGCTTCCCGAGTTCTCCCCATGCAAACGGCACCGCGAGTTTCGGTCAAGCTATAGAGATCCCGAGACAGCTATCACACCTCTGGTCTTAGTATAATTGAGTTATAATCAAGGCTTTCAAAGGCAGGTATCACCCTTCATTGTTTCGACCAAGCCTCGACCTCAACGTTAATTACACCCAGTATCGCCACCGTCTGACATATCGGAATGGTTCGTTACCCGAAACAAAGGTAGTTAACATACTTAACATTCCAACCTAACTAGTGGGTCAGCAGCTTGCTAGTCCTTGCTAACGAAATATATTGTTTGCCAGTTATAGGTATGGTTGCAATTCTTAACCCTTCACTTCCTCCCAAAGGAACTAGAACTACCAAGGAAGATGACCCTCCTGCATCTTTGGAATCTACTTCACAATTGCTTCAAAAACATATAGATGATTCTTCTGAACAATTTCAACAGCTTAATTCCAAGTTGGACTCTATTCAAAAACCTTACACGATCATGACTAATGAATTGCAGTGAATGAAGCGACTCTTTCGATTTTGGATGGGAAAATTGATGATTTAGTAAAACTTTGTAAAAAGCAATCAAAGTCCAATGAAAAATTAACACAGAAGCCTATTGATTTAGATAACAGAAGTAGAAGAAACAATTTACGTATTCTGGGTCTTAAAGAATCAGTTGAAGGTAACCAGCCTTCAGAATTCTCTGTAAACCTTTAGGCTCAACTATTTCCCACTACATTAAAATCTCTGCCTAAATTTGATCGAGTTCACAGATCACCGCTGTACAAACCTTCTACAGAAGACAGATCCAGGGCTGTCATTATCTATTTGCATGACTTTCAAATTGAAGAGCTTCTAATTCGAGACTCCTGAAGAGGAATGATTAATTACCAAGATTACAAGATCAGAATTGTTGAAGATTTCTTACCCGAGGTTATGAATGAACATGTTAAATTTCAAAAGGTCATGTCAGAACTTCATAACAAAGGCTTCAAGCCTTCTCTTCATTCCCCTGCAAGGCTTAGAAATATTCTGAAAAATGGTTTGCAGAAGTAGTTTCATTTGGCTGAAGAGGCTCATGATTTTCGGGAAGCTGAGGATTAATTGAACGTACTTTTCTGCATGAACATTTATCGTTTTTACTCTTGGTAACCTCTGACTAATACCTTGAATGTCTCAGTCTTTTGATTTTTGATCTTTTGGTTATTATATAATATTGAAATGGTGTTTTTTTTCAATTTACTCTTTTGACTGGGTTGGAATTAACTAACCTTGAAACATAGGGAGCAGGACTGTTTGGGTTAATACGCCGTCTGTGGGATTTTACGCCGTCAGCTTTCTGTCTTTGGGTGGAGGGAGGGGAGATGTTTTCTCTCTTTGGAATCTGCTTTAGGCTCTCAGCCAAGTCTGTTGCTTGGTTACTGTCACGAACCAGCAACAAAAGAAACACACCGAGTCATTATTCGGTGTTAAAAACTATTTTATTAATCACTACTTATAACAATACGTACAATAAAAGTAAAAAATGTTAGTATGTTAGAAATTCAAAAATGTTAAACCTTAAACATTAACCCCAAAACTAAACTCCTCGTGTGTGTGTGGCTAAGTCCCAAACTCCCAGTTCAGGAATGGTTCTTAAAGTTCAGTTCTGCAAGCCATAAGGTGAAACATGAGCAGAGGCTTCTTCAACAACCACCGTTGTCTGAAGATAAGATGTAGATGTAAAGAAACATAGAGAGAGTAATTACGAAATCCAAATGTTCCACGATGGAACCCAACCGACACTTCAGTGTTTACTCGGTAGTGACTTCCTCACCCCGGAGAGCATCCGACTCGTGGTCGTCCACACAAATACCTGTTTCCTTCTACAGGTCAGCAGCAAAGTGAACTCCACCGGATTACTTTTAATTTCCATACAAGGATTTCAGTGGCAGACACAGTTATTGTTCCTCATCCATCGATAGAGAACACTAGCAGGCTGGTGTCTCTCTCCCTTCTCTTTCTCTCTTCTTCTGATCAAATCCACAACGTCATCACGTCCTTTATCTTCTGTTGACGTAAGCACGCCACACACACACCCTCTATCTTAAAGGGACTTTCACTGACTCCGTAACACCTCCCACCAAAAAAGAATTTTTCCCAAGAAAAATTTAACCGCGCAATATAGTTAGTAATGTTAATAATTATCATGCTACACAATTACAAAATATCAGATTAGTACAGATACATGTTTCCCATTTAACATCAGGAAAGACAATCAGCAATCACATTATCTTTGCCTTTAATGTGAGTTATCATGAGATCAAACTCTTGCAAAATTAACCTCCAGTTCAATAGCCTTCTGTTCTTGTTTTTGACTCGGCTCAGAAACACCAATGGGTTATGATCTGTATACACAGTCAATGGTTTCTGAATGGTGCAAACATATACACTGAAATGTTGCAAGGTGAAAACAAGCGACAGTAATTCCTTCTCTATGGTGGAATAATTCTTTTGATGCTAACTAAATTTCTTTGAAAAGTAAGCTACAGGATGGTCAATATCATCAAGGTCACCCTTCTGCAGCAACACAGCTCCTGCAGCTTCATCACTGGCATCTACTGCAAATGAAAATGGCTTTTCAAAGTCAGGTGATTTGAGCACAGGATGGTAGCATAAAATGGCTTTCAGCTTCTCAAATGTTTCTTGACAAGAATCTGTCCAAACAAACTTTCCTCCCTTCTTCAGAAGATTAGTTAGGGGAAGAGCAATATCAGCAAATTTTTTACAAAATTTACGATAATACCCAACCATTCCCAAAAATCTTCAAACAGTCCTCGTACCAGTGGGAATAGGGAACTCAGATATTGCTTGAACTTTTGCCTGAACAGGAGCTTGCTTGCCTTGACCTACAACATACCCAAGATACGTCACAGTGACATGGCCAAATTCACTTTTAGCCAAGTTAACTGTAAGGTTAGCCTCAGAAAGTCTTTCAAACAACCTTTCTAACACAGAGATGTGATCTTCCCATGTATCATTCCCAGTCACTAAGTCGTCAAGATAGGCATCTGTATGTTTTAACCCATGAATTACTGAATTAATCATTCGTTGAAATGTTGCCAGAGCATTTTTCATTCTAAATGGCAAAACATTGTATTCATACAATCCAGAAGGGGTTAAAAAGGCAGAAATCTCCCTTCCTCTATCTGTTAATGGGATACACCAGTACCCTTTTAATAGGTCAATCTTTGTAAGAAATTTTGCCTTTCCCACTCTATCTATGCAATCATCCACCCGAGGAATAGGGTAAGCATCTGACTTTGTTACAGCATTCACTTTCCTGTAATCTGTGCAAAATCTAACAGTTCCATCAGGTTTAGGTACAATAACACAGGGCGAACTCCAGTTTGAAGTAGAATGTCTAATAATATTATTTTCCAACATGTATTTTATCTCCTGATCAACAAGTTTACTTTTTTCCACATTCATTCAATATGGGTGTTGTTTGATTGGTTTTGCATCCCCAATATCAACATCATGGGTAATTACCGACGTTTTGTTTGGAACATCTGGGAACAGATTTTTAAATTTTAAAATTAATTCTCTCATCTGTTGTTTTTGCGAAACTTGTAAATGGTCCAACTTCGTTTCAAGGTTCTCTAAGATATTTTGTTTTTTTAGTTTCGATGGAACAATATTTGGTCTAAATTGGCCTTCCTCAACATCAACATCAGGCATTCTAGAAACAAACTTCACATCACCCACCATGGCCACAACTGAATCTTTCATAATAAGGCTTTAGCATGTTTACACGACAGAGTTGTGTTTTCTTGCGCCGATCTGGTGTTTTAATTTAATATGTTAAATCAGTCACCCGAGATTCAACAACATACGGCCCAGAAAAACGAGATTACAAGGGATTATTTTGGCTAGGGAAAAATACCAACACCTTTTGTCCCACTGCAAATGTCCTTGGTCGAGCACGTCTATCAAAACATGTCTTCATTCTTATCTGGCTGCTTTTCAAATTCTCTCTCGCTAGTTGGCAGACTCTCTCCAACCGAGTTTTAAATTTTTGGACATAGTCCAACAGACTCAAATGCACTTCTTCATTAACCCATTGCTCTCTTAACAATTCCAAAGGTCCTCTCACCCTATGTCCAAATACAAGCTCAAATGGAGTAAATCCTAATGACTCCTGCATCGATTCTCCAATGGCAAACAAAAGTAAATGAACTCCCTCGTCCCAATCCTTTGTGTTTTCAAAGCAATAAGTCTTCAGCATATTTTTGAGAGTAGAATGAAATCTCTCCAGAGCTCCTTGAGATTCTGGGTGATATGCAGATGATACAATCTGCTTTGCTCCCAGCTCATAGACTAGTTGTTGAAAAATTTTAGACATAAAATTACTGCCTTGATCAGATTGGATTTCTTTTGGCAAACCAAACAAGGTAAAAAAATTTAAAAGAGCCTTTGACACCGTCTTGTCCTTAATATTTCTAAGGGTTATTGCTTCTGGAAATCTAGAAGTGGCACACATAATGGTTAACAAATACTGATTTTCAGACTTAGACTTTGGTAATGGGCCAACACAGTCTACAATCACCTTTGAAAAGGGTTCACCAAAAGCAGGAATTGGCTTCAATGGAGCCACAGGGGGTTTTTGATTTGGTTTACCTACCATCTGACATGTATGACAGGTTCGACAAAACATCACCACATCCTTTCTCAAACCAGGCCAATAGAACTGTTTCAAGATCTTCCCTACAGTTTTATTCACACCAAAATGACCACCCAAAGGCATACTGTGGGCCAGGTTTAAAATCTCATCCCTATAAACTTTTGGAACAACAATTTGATGAATAACCTCCCATTCCTCATTAACAGGGACGTGAGGAGGTCTCCATTTCCTCATTAACACTCCATTTTTGACATAATATCCAATTGGCACTTTTTCAATCTCCTCACATGAGAGAGCTTTTTCTTTCAATTCTGTCAACTCAGGGTCCTTTGTCTGTTCCACCATAAACCCCTTCCATGACAAAGACAAATCTTTAAATTCAGGCTCACTATAAGGATGTTGATCCTCCAGTGAAGACAGAAAAGTCTCAGATAAGGCATTATAATTTTCTTGGTGTTTAGGACTGTCACAAGGAACCACATCAGACTGCATCGGACTGTCGGCCTTGGCTAATTCTTTAGCTCTAGATCGAGTCACCGCACATGATGGGTAAACATCTGGATCATTCTCAGACTCATCAATCCTTGGTTTGGTTGTTAACCGTACCACAGGAACAATTTCTCCATCTGCAAGGTCATTTCCCAATAACAAAGAAACTCCTTCCACTGGCAAACTAGGTCTTATCCCTATCTTGACAGGTCCTTCTACGAACTTTGACTTTAAAATCACCTTGTGCAAAGGGAGAGACATGGTCTCACCTGTAACGCCTTGCACTAGATTTACCTCACCAGTGTCAGTTTCTTCACCAAAATTTAAAACACTGTCCAGCAAGAGAGATTGACAAGCACCAGTATCTCTAAGAATTTTCACTGGCACCTGGGGTGACCCATCTTTCAATGAAACAAAACCCTCTGATACATAAGAACGGAATTCCTTTCTCACCTCCTCCAACTTTACAGCTTTTACCTCTTGCAAGGACTGATCTTTAACAGCATCTCCTAAACCTTTTTGATTTTTAATTGCCTGAAAGCAAGCATTGGGCACAGCTTCCTTCTTTTTTTTCAAAAGTGCACAATTAGATATCACATGGCCAGGTTTCTTACAATAATAACAAGTACACTCAACAGGGTTCTCCAGCACTGGCTTCTTTTCATCATTCCCTTTTTGATTACCTCCCAATTTAATCTCCGGTTTACCTGCATTGTCCCTATAATTCTTTTGAAAGGGTTTAGGTTGTCCCCATTTGGATTTATGGGTTAAAGCAGAATCATCTGCCAACCTAGCAGTTTCTTGTAAAGTTTCCACCTCCTTTTCATTTAGATACGTTGTTAATTCAGCTGGAACACATCTTTTAAAGTCTTCCACTAATATCAATTCTTTTAATTTATCAAAATCATCATCTACATTTTTAGCCATGTACCATCGTTCAAAACATATTCTCTTTCCATTGGCAAATTCCATATAAGTCTGATCTGCAGATTTCCTCAAGTCTCTAAATTTTTGTCTATAAGCTTCAGGTACCAATTCATAGGCCTTTAACACAGTTTGTTTTACCTTGGTATAATCAGCTGCATCCTCAACAGATAAAGCAGAATAAGCTTTTTGAGCTTTACCTTTAATTACATTCTGTAACATAAGAGCCCATCCTTCCTTTGGCCATTTTGAACTCTCAGCAACCTTTTCAAAATGTTGGAAATACTGATCAACCTGATCTTCCTCAAAAGGAGGGACTAATCGAACCTCCCTGCTGACTACAAACTGCTCATCAGCATCAGATTCCAAACTCTTTTGCTTCATTTTTAACTCATGCTGCCTCTGTCTTTCCTTCTCCTCTGCCTCAAGCTTTAACCGTTCCCGTTCAGCCTGCTTTTCCTTCTCTGTATCCAACTCCATCCTCCTCAATTCCATCTTCTTTTCCACATAATGGCCAGCTATCAGTCTCTGAATATCTGCCTTTCTCATAAATCGCGTTACTGCCTCAAGATGTAGCTCTGCAGCAATTTTCACCAAATCAGGCTTCCTCATCCCTTGAGATCC
Source organism: Pristis pectinata (assembly GCF_009764475.1). Lineage (NCBI taxonomy): Eukaryota > Metazoa > Chordata > Chondrichthyes > Rhinopristiformes > Pristidae > Pristis > Pristis pectinata. The sequence goes on along the minus strand of NC_067421.1, from coordinate 2,492,239 downwards.
TCCAGGAGTAGGTTTTTTCAAAAATGTATCCATTGTTGCTGGTTTCCACACACACAAGCCAATTAAAAAGAAAAGAATTTATCAGACCTCCCTCAACAATCTTTGGATTGAATCCCTGACGAATCTCGTCAATCTGGGGAACGATCCCAGAGGAAACTCGTTAACCTTTGGGTTGGATCCCGGACGAGCACCCAATTTTGTCACGAACCAGCAACAAAAGAAACACACCGAGTCATTATTCGGTGTTAAAAACTATTTTATTTATCACTACTTATAATAATACGTAAAATAAAAGTAAAAATGTTAGTATGTTAGAAATTCAAAAATGTTAAAACTTAAACATTAACCCCAAAAACTAAACTCTTCATGTGTGTGTGGCTAAGTCCCAAACTCCCAGTTCAGGAATGGTTCTTAAAGTTCAGTTCCGCAAGCCATAAGGTGAAACATGAGCAGAGGTTTATTCAACAACCACCGTTGTCTGAAGATAAGATGTATATATAAAGAAACATAGAGAGAGTAATTACGAAATCCAAATGTTCCACGATGGAACCCAACCGACACTTCAGTGTTTACTCGGTAGTGACTTCCTCACCCCGGAGAGCATCCGACTCGTGGTCGTCCACACAAATACATGTTTCCTTCTACTGGTCAGCAACAAAGTGAACTCCACCGGATTACTTTCAATTTCCATACATGGATTTCAGTGGCAGACACAGTTATTGTTTCTCATCCATCGATAGAGAACACTAGCAGGCTGGTGTCTCTCTCCCTTCTCTCTCTCTCTCTCTTCTTCTGATCTCTTCAACGTCATCACATCCTTTATCTTCTGTTGACGTAAGCACACCACACACACGCACACGCACACACACTATCTTAAAGGGGACTTTCACTGAGTCCGTAACATTACCTGATCTGAAAATTCTCTGTTTGGTTTGAATCAACATTCCAGTGGAGTTAGTTTATTATCCTTCCTTTTTAATTCCATTTAAATAATATTAAAATAGATCAAATTATTATTTTGGGTAGTTTTAACGTGAAAAGGTTAAATTGCTCTGTGAAACGAAGCAAGACTTTAACCTTTATTAAAAATTTCAAGGTCTCAATTATCTTTTTACAAGAAACTCATCTGCATACTTGTGATATTTCACACTTTTTCAGTCGATAGAAAGGGCTGCAGTTTCATTCCATTTTCTGAGTTAAATCTAGGGGGGGGTCTGAATTGTTATAGATAATACAGTTTCATTTGTTCAACACAAGGTAATAACTGATACTGATGGACGTTTTGTTATAGTATCAGGAAATTAGAGGATAGATTAATGGTATTTGCCAATATTTCTGCCCCGAACACAGATGACCCAGGATTATTTGAACCATTTTTTGCACTTTTGCCAGATTTGAATCTTTATTCTGTGGTTTTAGGAGGAGACTATAATTGTTGGCTGGATTCAAAATTAGATCAATCATCTACCAACGCAGCAGCTCTTAATAAATCAGCTTTATTTCGTCAATCGTTTTTAATGAACTTTGTCGTTAATGATGTCTGGCGTTTTTTACATCCAGAAGATAGGGAATATAAGTTTTTTTTTCTCACGTTCACCACACATATTCCAGGATTGACTTTTTTTATTGCTAGTCAAATGATTCCATCAGTTTGATGCAGTGAATCCACTTTCAGATCATGCTCCTGTGTTTTTATGTTTAAACCTCCCTGGACTCCCTCAAACAAACAGATTTTGACATTTTAATTTAACTTCATTATGTGATAAAGACTTCTTAAAATTTTTGAAGAAACAAATTATTCTTTTGTTTAAAGACAATACACTGGGAGAGAGTTCCACAGTCTTATTATATGTGATGTGTTTAAAGCCTTCATTGGAGGACAAATTGTCTATTGTGTGGAAAGCTTTCAGAAAAAAACCTAACAGAGAGTGAATTGATTTAGCTAATCAATTGAAAATACTAGACCAAAAATATGCCTTGGAGCCTGTAGTAGGAAGGCACATGGCTGTCATGTGACAGTACCAACACTGACCCCTCTGGTCAGAGGAGACCATTGCTTATCGGATCGGAAGTGACACCACTGTCAATCAAGGTTTGGCTCCACCCCACCCATCAGGTATAAGCATAGGGATTGGCCTGGGAGAGCACATTTGTTCCTGGGCCTGCCTGACCATTGGCCTTGGACAACACCTTTGTCCTTGACTCCCAAACCATTGGCCTGTCTAAATTACCTGGTCTCGCTCCATCCAGCCTTCCAGCACTATAAAGAGTGCTGCACATTCCTGGCTTGCTCTCGCTCAACTGCCCAAGAGTAGGGAAACAAAGCTGCAGAGACCATTGGTAAGAGTGTGCACCACCATGAGGTTTGGGAGTTTCTTAGTCAGATTCCAGGAAGTGTTAGAGCCAATGTTTGTCTCGGTCAAGGGGTTCAGACATTGAAGTCTTTATCCCCTGATAAATTGTAACTTGTTTATTGTGTGTGTGTGTGTGTGTGTATCTCACCCTCATTGTGATTTCCCTTACTTCCATGTGTTACGGACTCAGTGAAAGTCCCTTTAAGATAGTGTGTGTGTGTGTGTGTGTGTGGCGTGCTTACGTCAACAGAAGATAAAGGACGTGATGATGTTGTTGAAGAGATCAGAAGAAGAAGAGAGAGAAGGGAGAGAGACACCAGCCTGCTAGTGTTCTCTATCAATGGACGAGAAACAATAACTGTGTCTGCCACAGAAATCCATGTATGGAAATTAAAAGTAATCCGGTGGAGTTCACTTTGTTGCTGACCTGTAGAAGGAAACAGGTATTTGTGTGGACGACCACAAGTCGGATGCTTTCCGGGGTGAGGAAGTCACTACCGAGTAAACACTGAAGTGTCGGTTGGGTTCCATCGTGGAACATCTGGATTTTGTAATTACTCTCTCTATGTTTCTTGACATCTACATCTCATCTTCAGACAACGGTGGTTGTTGAAGAAGCCTCTGCTCATGTTTCACCTTATGGCTTGCAGAACTGAACTTTAAGAACCATTCCGGAACTGGGAGTTTGGGACTTAGCCACACACACACACACAAAGAGTTTAGTTTTGGGGTTAACGTTTAAGGTTTAACATTTTTGAATTTCTAACATACTAACATTTTTTACTTTTATTTTACGTATTATTATAAGTAGTGACTAATAAAATAGTTTTTAACACCGAATAATGACTCTGTGTGTTTCTTTTGTTGCTGGTTCGTGACACATGATCTCCTGTCTGTGCATGTGTGAGAGTGTACATTTGTTTCCATTCATTCTGTTCCCGTTTTCACCTCTACAATTAAACTATTTTTAAGATCCAAAGCCTGTGTCCAGATTCCTCCATCTTTAAGATCCCAAAAGAACTTTTTTCACACAACAGATCCAGATCCTGTGTCATACAAAAGGTGAGTCAAAATTAAAACTAAATATGATCTCCTTTTAACATATTCAATTGAGAGTCAACTTTTAAAAGATAGAAGTCAATTTTATATTCATGGAAACAAAACAGGCAAATTACTGGCTGACCAATTAAAAACCTCTGTTGCTAGATGGCAAATTAAAGAAATTTGCAAAGCTAATGGTGAGATCTGATCATTCATAAATAAATGATGCTTGTTGAGAACTTTATTCTAAACATTATAGTTCTGATTCTTCTAAAGACAATACCATAATGAATATTTTTTTTTGACAAATTAAACATTCCTACACTCTCTGCTGATAACTGAAAACAATTGGCTCAATATATTGCATATGAGGAAATCGCTGAGGTGAAATGTTCATTGCATTCTGGTAAGACTCTGAGTCCTGATGGATTTCCTGGAGAATTTTAGAAGGCCTTTGCCTCTTTGCTTATACCTGATTTATGTTCTGTTTTTTGGGACTCTTTTAAATTGGGTCGGTTACCACAATCCTTCAATGAAGCTTCAATTTCACTTATTCTTATGAAAAAGAAGAACCCCAAAAAGGTTCTTCATACAGACCAATTTCATTACTTAATGTTGATGTTAAAATTTTATCTAAAGTTTTAGTTCATAGATTGGAAAATAATTTACCATTAATTATATCTGATGAGCAGACTGGTTTTATTACAAATCGCTATTCCCAGTTTAATATTCATTATTTACTGAATATTATCTTCTCTGCCTCAGAATGTGTGATATCTCTAGATGCCCAGAATCCTTTGATCAGGTTGAATGGAGTTATTTATTTAAAACTTCAGAGAAATTTAACTTTGGGCCCAATTTCATTCAATGATTAAATTACTTTATTTATCCCCCTCTGCTCGTGTTCTAACTAACTTTCAAAATTCTAAACCTTTTAATCTTCAATGTGGAACCAGACAGGGATGCCCTTTGAGCCCTTTGCTATTTGATCTGGCTTTAGAACCCTTAGATATTGCCTTCTGAGAATCTAGAGATATCGCTGGTATCTTTAGAAGTATTACCCACAAAGTTTCACTCAATGCTGACGATTTACTGCATTTTATCTCTAATGTTGAGACCTCGTTACCTCCTATGCTTTCTCTACTTTCCTGGTTTAGCCAGTTTTCAGGATATGAACTGAATTTATACAAGAATGAACTTTTCCCTTTGAATAATCTGATGCCATTTCATACTAACCTTCCTCTTAAAATTGGAAGAAATCATTTTACATATTTGGCTGTAACTCTTACTAAACATTATAAACACTTATTTAAAGGAAACTTTCTTACTTTATTAAACTATGTGAAAAGGATTTCATCAAATTGGTCACACATCTCTATGTCATTGATTGGCCGAACTAATTCTATTAAAATGTGTATTTTACCTAAATTGATATACTTATTTCAGGCCTTACATGATTTTATTCCTAAGTCCTTTCTTGATTCTCTTGATTCAAACATATCTTCTTACACATGGAAAAACAAACATCCTAGATTAAATAAAGTTCACTTTCACAAAGTTTAAAAAAATGAAGGTTTTGCCTGACCCAACTTTAGGATTTATCACTAGGCAATCAATATATGAAAGCTTACATTTTGGTTACACAACATTAATCATGAGGCGTGTCCAGTATGGGATTCTTTGGAAGCTAACTCTGTGAAAAATGTTTCTTTTATTTCTTTGCTTGGCTCTTCACTTCCTTTATCATTAAATAAACTAACTGATGTTCTGCTAGTTCAACACGTTTTGAGGATTTGGCTACAATTTAGAAAATACGGAGAAAAAGAAATTCCCATTTTTGTCCAGTCCCATTTTTGCTAATTGTTTTTTTAAAGCTTCTATGACTGATGTAGTTTTAAGGAGTGGGATAGAGTGGGTATTACTTGTTTTCAGGATCTGTTTGTTGGAGGAAATCTCCCTTTGTTTGAACAATTGCCAGCTAAATATAGTTTACCAAAACCCCACTTTTTTCAATATTTACAAACTAGAGACTTTCTCTAATCTCAATTACATACATTCCCTATGGTCCTGATAAGAACTTAGAAGATGGAATTTATAATTTGAAGACTTTTTACGATGGCTCAATATCTAATATTTATGCCAGGTTATTAGGATCAAGTAAGGGTCCCTTAGACAAAATTGTGGTGGGCCGAAGGGCCTGTTTTGTGCTGTATGGTTCTATGGTTCTAAAAATCCTTGGGAACAAGATTTACAGATTTCAATTTGAGGAAATTTGGAATTAAATGTTTAACTTGGTCAACACTTCATCATTATGTGCACGTCACTCCCTCCTTCAGTTTAAAGTGGTCCATAGAGCTCACTTGTCCAAAGACAAGCATCTCATTTTTATTCAGATATATCTCATTATTGTGATGAACACAATAATAGACAGGCTTCTTTAATCCACGTGTTTGGGACATTATCAAGCTTTAAAAAATATTGGATAGAGGTATTTCAAACCTTCTCTGTGCATTTCAAAATAAATTATAAGGCTAATCCTTTTATTGCATCATTTGAGATTGTTGGAGAAAAAAATTACATAGAAATCAGAAGTTTTGGCCTTTATTTCTCTTATAGCCAGGAGGGCTGTGTTGTGTAAATGGAAGAAAGTGACTCTGCCTACACATGTTCAATGGTTATGGGATGTTATGTCAGACCCAAATTTAGAGAAGATCCATCGTTCAATTTCTGAATCTAACTTAGACTTTCAAACCCTGTGGGGACCTTTTTTAAACTATTTTCAAAACCTTTGATCTGGTGTAAAGTACAGATATTGGCTGATATTATTATGTGTTAAGGGTTTTTCTTTGTCCTTCTTTATTTACAAAACAGCTTCGGTCTTGGTAGTGGGTTTAGATTTTTTAAATAATAAAATTATTCCAATTTAATTGTTACTAATTAACAATCATTTTTGTTTATCAATATGGGGTGTTGTGATTTCAAGTCTGATTTAACACAATGTATTTTGTCACATTTTATCTATTTTATGATTTCTGTACTCTGGATTTTCTCTGGAATCAATAAAAATATTGTAAAAAGAAATGAAATTCCTCACTGAGATTGCTGTAAACACACTGAGCACCTCACTGCAACAACACAGCTCTTCAGTCTGAGTAACTCACTGTAAGGACACAGTCCTGTACACCCACAGTACATCATTGAGCAGACACAGGTCTTTCCATTCACAATACTTCACTGTAAGACACAGCTCGATACACGAGCAGCATCTCTCTGTAAGAACACAGCTCTGAACAGCTACTGTACCCCACAGTAAGGGCACCGCTATTTATGCACACCAAGCTTCACTGTAAACACACAGTTCTGCACACAAATAGTCCATCATTTTAAGGACACTTCCTGATACACACCCAGTTCTGCACTGAAGTGACACAGATCTCTGCACCCAGAGTGCTACATTTTAACATACCCCTGCAGTAACTCACTGGACACAGACCTAAACAACAAATTAGCTCACCGTATGGACACAGCTGCATACACCCTGAGCACCTCACTGTGAGAACATATTCCCATATATATCTGCAGTAACATAATGCAAAGATGAAGCTCTGTGCACACATTGTACCTCATAGTAAGGACATAGCTGAGTACATCACAGTACCTCACTGGAAGGATACAACACACACTTGCAGTACTTCACTGTACAGACACAGCCTGACACAGCAGCAGAAACACACTTTTAACATATGTTGGGGTCCATTGCAGCTCCTCAGATTTCACCATAAGTCCCCCAGTGCACTGACCACTGGTCAGTTGGTAGCCATCAGTTTATTCCTGCCATTGGTGAATTGCACTTGGTCACAGTTCCCTGAGGCTCTTGTACTTACAGAACTCACTCCTGCCCTGGTGTCACAGTTATGCAATGGGTGCATGAGTTCCACACTTTGTATCAGAAACACATTGTGTAAAGTTATATTTTAACTGAAACAATCAGCCAGGAAGGTTAACCAGCTTCCTGCGGTTCTGTCCTCAGTGAATTGTTGCTGATGCATTCCCATTGCTGCAGTGCAGACCACAAGGCAGGATGGTGGCAGACGTTCACCACTGAAGGATGGGAGTCACTGTTAACTAGGTTAATCTATTTTAATCATAGAAGCAGACAGGCAGAACTGTTCATGGAGCCACCTGCTGTACACTGCAGCCTGAATTGAGAAGCAGACCTGAGATAAGAGATCGGGCCACACTTACAAAGCATTGTGGTGTCTGGCTGAATAAATATAAAGCTGAAGTAACTCACTGTGAGGGCAAAGTTCAATACATGCACATCACCGCACTGCAAGGTCACAGGTTTTAAGAATCAAATAAATCATGCAGTGAACACCCACAGTATCTCACTGTAAAGACATCCCCAGACACCCACAGTACCTCACTGTATGGACACATCTCTCAACACAAACAGTACCTTACTAGAAGGACAGATCCCTTGACACACACAGTACCTCACTGTAAGGACTCATCCCTAGTCACCACAATACCTCCGTATAAGGACACCCTCAGGTCTTCAGTGAACTAAATAATTCACTCTAAAAACAAATTTATATTACTTCAGAATACCTCACACTAATGACACACACATACACAAACACACACACACACACCCACACACAAAACTTCACTACAAATGCAAAGATCTGTTAACAGATCAACTTGCTCGTAGGACATAGCTGTATACAGATTAATCACCTCACTGCAAGGACACAGCTCTGTGCACGCTGATCCTCACTGGCAGGCCACCCCTCTATATACAATGATCACGTTAGTGTATGACAACCCTCTGTACACACGGCTTTTCACTGTAAGGATAAAGCTCCATCCACCAACAGTAACTCACTGGAAGGACACAGCTCTGTACACCAGCAGCAACTCGCGAGATGGACAAAGCTCTATACACCAGCAGTAACTCACAAGAAGGTCAAATCTCTGTACACCAGCAGTAACTCAGTGTAAGGACACAGCTCTGTACACCAGCAGTAACTCAGTAGAGTGACACAGCACTTTGTGACAGTGTGGTGAATACACACTGCCTTCTTCCTACATTTGGAAATTAAGGAACTGGGAGGCATAGATTCAATTTGAGAGTGGAGAGATTTATTGGGAACATAATGGGCAACATTTTCACCCAGAGAGTGGACGATATATGGAATGAGCTCTGGGAGGAAGAGGCTGAGGCAGGTACATCAGCAACACCTTGAAGCTAATTTTCAATGTTAGTGTTTCACAGTGAACATGAGCTCAGTGTTGGACCCGTGGAGGGGAAAGGGTCAGAGGGATATGGACCAAACATGGGCAAATACAATGAGCTAAGATGGGCACGCTGGACAGCATGGAACAGTCAGACCGAATGGTTGGATGATTCAATGACACAATGAATCCATCAGTAACGGACTGTCAGCACACTGCTCTGTACACCTGTAGTAATGCACCACAGCAGGCCAGACACACACACACAGTCACAGCAGCACTAACTCACAGCCAACACACCAGTACTAATTCATGTACAGAAACAGCAGCGTAGACCAGTACTAACTCAATGAAAATAAGAAGCTTTAAGAAGCTTTATCTACAAGCAGAAACTCATCATAAAGACACAGATCAGTATAGCAGCACCAAGCCAACATACATTCAAAGACACATACACTAAGAGTACATCACCAACAGGACACACCACAGTTCACTCCAGTTCCCCAGAGTAAGGGCACAGCCCAATAAACACACTCGACATCACTGCAACACCCACACTCGACATCACTGCAAGGATAAATTATATAAGAAAAAACTACATCCCTGCAAGGACACATTAGATTCTCATGCACAACATCACTGGAAGGACACCATTCAAAACACCTGCAGTATATCTGTGAGGATACATTCCCCTTAACCCACACTGCAGCAATGTAAACATACATTCTGTTCACACACAAAACATCAGTCACAAAATGTTATTCCAAATATATATTCTTCAGACACACACGATCTAACAGCACGGACAGAGCCCATTGCATGGACAATAATTAACATTCAACAGACATTTTTCTATACACACACAACAAAACAAATTGATATCATGCATACACCCACACTGCATCAGTGTAAGGACACATTCCATACACCCACACTGCATTAGTGTAAGGACACATTCTATACACCCACACTGCATCAGTGTAAGGACTCATTCTGTACTCCCACACTGCATCAGTGTAAGGACACATTCTGTACACCCACACTGCATCAGTGGAAGGACACATTCTATACACCCACACTGCATCAGTGTAAGGTCACATTCGATACACCCACACTGCATCACTGTAAGGACACATTGTGTACACCCACACTGCATCAGTGTAAGGACACATTCTATACACCCACACTGCATCAGTGTAAGGACACATTCTATACACCCACACTGCATCACTGTAAGGACACATTGTGTACACCCACACTGCATCAGTGTAAGGTCACATTCTATACACCCACACTGCATCAGTGGAAGGACACATTCTATAAAACCCACACTAAATTGCTGTATGGATACAATGTATACACGTTGTTCGGTAGAGGGGGAGTGATGTGGGGAGGTGTTTGGTGCGGGGAGTGAGGGGACTGAAGTGTGATTGAGGTGGAGGGAGGGCAGAGAGCAGAGAGCAAGGTCAGGGGGAGTGTGGGAGTGTAATGAGGGAGCGTGGAGGAGGATGATGAAGGGGATGGATGAGGGATGTTCAAGGTAGGTGGGTGTGAATTTGGAGGGAGTTGCGATGGTGGGAAATGGACAGGGAGTGAGGGAGGATGGAGGGGGAAGGGGGAGGACAGATGAAAGGCGGAGGGATGGTGAATAAGCTGCAGAGAGAGTGAGATGGGGAGGGATGTGAGAGGAGAGAGGGAGCGTGAGTGAGGGGAATGTGAAGGTAGAGGGAATAGAGGGAGTGGCAGGGGGAGGGAATAGAGGGAGTGGCAGGGGGAGGGTGTAGAGGGAGCGGTAGTGGAGAGTGGGTAGAGGGAGTGGAAGGAGAGTGAGTAAGAGGAGGAGGGAGTGGGAGGGTGTGGAGGGGAATGAGTAGGGGAGAGGGAGGGAGGGAGTGTGCAGGCACTGGGAGGAGGTGGAGGGGGATGGAGGGGGAGGGAAAGGGGAGGGGGAGGTAGTGGGAGGGAAACTGGGAGGGTGTAGGAAGTGGGTGGGGGGAGGGAGTTGAATGGTGGATGGAGCGTGAGGGCTTTGGTGGAACGGTGGGGCTAGGTGTCGGGGAGGGGAGCAAGAGATGGGTGATGGGGATGGGAGGGGAGAGCGAGTGTTGGGAAGGGTGGGAAAGGTGGAGTGTGGGGGTCAGTGTGGGCAAGGAGAGAGAGTCTGGGTTCTGGGAGGGGGTGTGGTGTGGGGGGAAGTGGGTGTGGGAGGGGTTGGATGTAGGAGGAGGGATTTGGGTGTGGGAGGGATGGAGTGGGCTGTGGGATGGGGAGTCGAGTGTGGGAGGAGTACAGGGGGTTGGGAGAGCAGGGGTGTTGGATGGGATGAGGGGAGGGGGTGGATTGTAGGGTGTGAGGTGGGGAGGGTTGATGTGGATGGTGGGGGAGGGCGTTTGGGGGAAGTGTGTTAGGAAGGATGGTTTGAGAGGTTGGAGGAGGGGTGTTGGGAAGGATGGGAATGTGTGGCAGAGTGGGAGGGGGTGAGTGAGTGGGGTTTGGGGTTTGGGATTGGGCAGGAGATGAGGCTAAGGGGTGATGTGGGAGGGGGAATAGGATGGGGATGGACTGGGTAGGGAGTGAGGATGGGGATGGAGAGGGTGTGAAGATGGGGAGGGGGTGTGGGGATGGGGAGTGAGGATAGTGAGGGGGTGTGGGGATGGGGAGGGGGAGTGAGGATAGTGAGGGGGAGTGGGGATATGGAGGGGGAAGGGGGATGTGGAGGGGAAAGGGGATGTGGAGGGGGGAGGGAGAGAGTTGGGATGGGGAGGGAGTGGGGATGGGGAGGGGGATGGGACAGAGGGAGGGGAAGAGAGGGAGGGGGAGTGTGGAGGGTAATGGGTGAAGGGGAGGGGAAAGGGATTGGGAGGGAGAGTGGAGGCTGAAGGGGAAGGCCAGAAGGAAGGTAAGTGTGAGTGGGAGGTGGGAGTGGCTGGCGGGGTTGGGAGATGGCTGGGAGGGGAAGGGGAGGGGAGGGGAATGGGAGGGGAGGGGGATTGGAAAGGGGAGTGGGAGGAGCAGGTGGTAGAGGAGGGTAGTGGGAGTGGGTGGGGGAGTGGAGTGCGAGTGGGTGGGCAGTTGGAGGAGTGGCAGGACGGGGAGGGGGTGCTGGAGGACGGGAGGGGGAGTTGGAGGTGGGTGAGGCAGGAGGGGAATGGGAGGAGGGGGAGGAGGAGGAGTGGGGAGAGGGGGAGGTGGGGAGGTGAGGAGGCGGAGGTGGGGGAGGGCAAGAAGAGGACTGGGGAGCCGATGGGGAACAAAAGGTGTTGGGGAAGGAGGGAGGAGAGTGGGGAGGCGGAATGGAGAGGTGGAGGGGAGGTGAGGGAGACCGGGTGGAGAGAGAGAGGGGTAGAACGAGGGAGAAAGAAAGCGGCATGAGGAGAGGGAGAGAGAGAGCTGAGGAGAAAGAGTGAAAGAGAGAAAGCGAGAGGAGAGAAGGGGGAGGGCGACAGCGAGGTTATGAGACGGGACATTGAGAGGGGGAATCCGTGGACCGCACTGAGACAGACGGTGTGACTGAGGAATAAAGGTAGAAGCCGCGACAGAAAGAACGGCTGAGATTTTCCAGGTGAATCTCCCGACTCGTCCGACACAAGTTCCAAGGAAACGGAACCCGAATTAGTTTTAAACATCCGCAAACTGCTCCACCCAACACAGACCCAAACAGAGACCGGAATATGTTGTGTGGGAGGACAGGGGAGGGAGGGAGGGAGGGAGCCCTCGGGGAGTTCGGAGAGGAACGGCGACACATTGCAAACCTGTTTATCCAGCGAGGGATCTCTGCAAACACCCCTCGGTTGATCGATTCGGGCGGGGTGGAGGGCGGCCTAGGTGAGAAATGGAGGTTCGGGCGGCAGGTGGGCGTTTCACCGCGACCGGATCTGCAGACAAAGGAAACGTCAGCGAGGCTCTGGTTACACTTGGCTCTCTGACAACGACGTGTCCCCAGGTGAGTCGGGCTGGGGGTGGGGGATGGGGATGGGGAGGTGTGCTGAGGGAGCGAGGCTTAGAATGAACGTTCGATGCACAACCAGCAAATTTCGGCAGCAAAACTGTTTTAACAAAGAGGAAATGTGCAGAAACGATCCAAACAGCAACATCCCAACGAAGCGCAGGCCATTACCACAGAGAAACAACGTGTGTGATGGGGACACAGGGATCAGGTCCATCACATCCATCCCCCAGGCTGAGCGAAGTTCAGCTCTGATCGGTGTTAACAGGAGGAGAAGCACTGACCTGGAACACCCAGCTCAGGGCCGTGAGAGTGAGACCGAGAACGGAGATTCGGGCAGTGGCGGGGACAGAGACAGCGAGAGGGGCGCACAGGTGAGAGCGGCAGTACCTGTGTGACAAGGGTTGAGACGGAATAAGTGGGACCTTTGGGAATTCAAACACAGTGCAGTCGGACAAGGTCCAGCGGCAGAGAGGGGAGAGCGAGAATGGAAACGCGCAGAGAAGCCGAGAAAACAGAAAAAAAAATTCGTTCGGATCAGGGAAAAGAAAGTCGGATATTGTGGAGGGAGGAGGGGGCGAGGGAGGGTACATTAGAGAGGGTGAGGCAGAGAATCAGGTCAAATTACAGAGTGTGGCAGCAAAGGAGCAAGTGCGAGGGGGAAGGAGAGAGAAGCACAGAACAGCGATACAAGGCAAACCTGTGCATCCAGCGAGGGGCTCTCCCCAGACCCGCACCGACCGCTCACCCGTTGCTGAATCCGCTGGAGACCGGCACCGAACTGCATTTGCAGCGGCAGGTGAAGCTTCACCGGCACCTCAGCCACACACAAAGGGGGAGCACCGAAGCTCGCAGGTTGCCTCCCGCTGCTCTCCGTCTCCCCCGGCAACGGCACGTCACCAGGTGTTGGAGGTGGGGCGTCACTGGATGGGCTGGAGGTGGGCGGGGCCGATGTCTGGGCTCAGACACAAAAGGGATCTGCATTGATGCCGACAGCAGGAACATTGTGAACAGAGGAGGGAAACCGCACACCCGGCAGCAGCTCGCACACAGGGATTGTTTCTGCAGGGAAACTCGGCGTGGAGTCGTCAAACGTCAATTCCGGAGATGGTTCAAATAAATTAGGGTCAGTCAGGCGGGAAGTGGTGAAGTTGATTATATTACATTCTTGTCCTCTGTCCCAGGATGCATGAAATGCACCGGTCGCAGGAAGTTTGCAGAGTAAACGGTATAATGATACACACAACAGTAAATACAACGACGAGCGCAACAACTGCAGACTGGGGCAGAGATTGCCGTTTGAAGTACTGCATCAAAATATATTAAAGTGACCACAAGTCGAGAGAGATGGAGTGAAGAGTACGGGGCAGCTCCACAGGTAAGGGGTGTGAGAGAGGTGACTGGGTCAGAAGTCTGACAGCGGTGGGGAAGAAGCTGCACTTGTGTGGCCGTCCCGGCGTTCAAGCTCCTGCACCTTCTCCCGGACGGTAGAAGAGAGAAAAGGGCGCGGCCAGGGTGTCAGGCATCCTTGCTGAAAACATCCCGCAGGCTGAGAAGATACACAGGGACCGGACGGAGCGCACAGCAGCTGGAATCACTGTGGAGACACAGAGACTGCAGATGCTGGGATCTGGAGAACACAGCAAGGTGCTGGAGGAACTCAGCGGGTCGGGCAGCACCTGTGGAGGGAAATGGACAGTCGATGTTTTGGGTCGAGAGCCTATACCTGGACTGAAAGATAGAGGGGAGAGAGCCAGCTCAAAGAGGTGAGGGGAAGGGCTGGAGCTAGAGCTGGAAAGCGAGAGGTGGATCCAGGTGAGGGGTTGATGGGCAGGTTGGGGGAGGGAGGAGCGGAAATAACACGCAGAGGCGGGGAGGTGACAGGTGGAGGCAACAAAGGGCTGCAGCTAGTGGGAAGGAAAGGAAGGTGGAGCATGGAATCAAATAAGGGAGGTGGGGGGTGGGGAGGTTGGAGAGGAGACCCAGTGGGCGGAGTGTGGGAGATGGGCAGACGGAGTGGGTGGAAGAGGGGAAACAGGGTGATGGGGCTGGGGTGGGTGTCGGAGGAAATGGGTGATTAGGAGGACACAGGAAGGGACAGGACGGGAGCAGGGATCTTTATATTTATATATGGGATGTAGTTCAATAGAAACCCTGAGCCGGCAGAGCCAGGCCGGGGGTGAGGATCACCTGGCCGAATGGAACAGCGGCATCTGTCGGCAATGCTTGTTGGTCGCACCGACCTCACCCGCTGCTGGACCGACTCCACTTCTCCCGTCTCAACCCTTGTCTCACAGGTACTGCCGATCTCACCTGCTGTCCCTTGGGGTCTGTCCACCCCTCTCTCGTCTCTCTCCCCGCCACTGCCCGAATCTGCGTTCTCGGTCTCACTCTCACGGCCCTGAGCTGGGTGTTCCAGGTCAGTGCTTCTCCTCCGGTTAACACCGATCAGAGCTGAACTTCGCTCAGCCTTGGAGGTGGACGTGATGTACGTGATCCCTGTGTCTCCATCACACACGTTGTTTCTCTGTGGTGATGGCCCGCGTTTCGTTGGGATGTTGCTGTTTGGATCGTTTCTGCACATTTCCTCTTTGTTTAAACGGTTCTGCTGCCGAAATTTGCTGGTTGTGCATCGAACGTTCATTCTGTACCTCGCTCCCCCAACACCTTTCCCCCTCTCCCTGCTCCACCCCGACTCACCTGGGGACACGTCGTTGTCAGAGAGCCAAGTGTAACCTGAGAGCCTCGCTGCCGTTTCCTTTGTCTGCAGATCCGGTCGCGGTGAAACGCGCACCTGCCGCCCGAACCTCCGTTTCTCACCGAGGCCGCCCCCCACCCCGCCCGAATCGATCAACCGAGGGGTGTTTGCAGAGAGCCTTCGCTGGATAAACAGGTTTGTATTGTGTCGCCGTTCCTCTCCGAACTCCCCGAGGGCTCCCTCCCTCCCCTGTCCTCCCACACAACATATTCCGGTCTCTGTTTGGGTCTGTGTTGGGTGGAGCAGTTTGCGGATGTTTAAAACTAATTCGGGTTCCGTTTCCTTGGATCTTGTGTCGGACGAGTCGGGAGATTCACCTGGAAAATCTCAGCCGTTCTTCCTGCCAGGAAGCCCCTGTTTCTGTCGCGGCTTCCACCTTTATTCCTCAGTCACACCGTCTGTCTCAGTGCGGTTTACCGATCCCCCCCCCCCCAATGTCCCCCTTCACGATCTCTCTCTCTCTCTCTCTCCTTCTCTCTCTCTCCTTCTCTCTCTCTCCTTCTCTCTCTCTCTCCTTCTCTCTCTCTCCTTCTCTCTCTCTCCTTCTCTCTCTCTCCTTCTCTCTCTCTCCTTCTCTCTCTCTCCTTCTCTCTCTCTCCTTCTCTCTCTCTCCTCTCTCTCCTTCTCTCTCTCTCCTTCTCTCTCTCTCCTTCTCTCTCTCTCCTTCTCTCTCTCTCCTTCTCTCTCTCTCCTTCTCTCTCTCTCCTTCTCTCTCTCTCCTTCTCTCTCTCTCCTTCTCTCTCTCTCCTTCTCTCTCTCTCCTTCTCTCTCTCTCCTTCTCTCTCTCTCCTTCTCTCTCTCTCCTTCTCTCTCTCTCTTTTTCTCTCTCTCTCTTCCCCCACCCCCCAGAATTTCTCTCTCTCCCTCTCCACATGCCGCTGTCTTTCTCCCTCGCTCAACCCCTCTCTCGCTCCACCCGGTCTCCCTCCCCACCCCTCCACCTCTGCATTCTCTGTCCCAACTCTCGTCCCTACATCCCCACAAACTTTTTCTCCCCATCGGCTCCCCACACCTGTCTCATTCGCACTCGCCTACCCCACCCGCATCCACACTCCCTCCACCCTCCTATCCCACACACCTCCCCCTTCCTACACCTCACCTCCCACTTCCTACCCCAGACACCCCTTTCCTACAACACACACCTCACCTTGCTACCCCCTGCTCCCCTTCCGACCCCCTCCTCCCCTTCCAACCAAACACACCTCCCCTTCCTACACCACACGCCTCCCCTTCCTGCACCTTCTCCGCCATTCTACCCAACACAGCTCCCCCTTCCTACACCACACGCCTCCCCTTCCTGCACCTTCTCCGCCATTCTACCCAACACAGCTCCCACTTCCTACACCACACGCCACCCCTTCCTAACCCCTACACCGCTTCCTACCCCCAAACTCCCTTCCTCCCCTTTCTACCTCTCCTCACACTTGCGACTCCCGTAATCTTCTCCGCCATCTCCCCTCCTCCTCCCCCTCCTCCCCATTCTTACAGTGTCCTTAAACTGATGCAGTGTGGGTGTACAGAATGTGTGCTTACACTGATGCAGTGTGGGTGTACAGAATGTGTCCTAACACTGATACAGTGTGGGTGTACAGAATGTGTCCTTAAACTGATGCAGTGTGGGTGTATAGTATGTTTCCCTACACTGATGCAGTGTGGGTGTACAGAATGTGTCCTTACATAGATGCAGTGTGGGTGTACAGAATGTGTCCTTACATAGATGCAGTGTGGGTGTACAGAATGTGTCCTTACATAGATGCAGTGTGGGTGTACAGAATGTGTCCTTGCATAGATGCAGTGTGGGTGTACAGAATGTGTCCTTACACTGATTCAGTGTGGGTGTATAGAATGTGTCCTTACAGTGATACAGTGTGGGTGTACAGAATGTGTCCTGACACTGATGCAGTGTGGATATACAGGAAGTGTCCTTGCAGTGATGCAGTGTGGGTGTATAGAATGTGTCCCAACACTGATGCAGTGTGGATGTACATAATGAGTCCTTACACCTATGCATCGTTGGTGAATGGAAAGTTTCCCTACACTGATGCAGTGTTTGTGTATAGAATGTGTCCTTACACTGATGCAGTGTGGGTGTACAGAATGTATCCTTACACTGCAGTGTGGATGTACAGAATGTATCCTTACACTGATGCAGTGTGGGTGTATAGAATGTGTCCCTACACTGATACCGTGTCGTATTTGGAATGAGTCCTGACACTGATGCAGGGTGGGTGTATAGAATGTGACATTACACTAATGCTCTGTGTTTGTTTGGAATGTTTCCTTACACTGATGCAGTGTGGGTGTACAGAATGTGTCCTTACACTGATGCAGTGTGGGTGTACAGAATGTGTCCTTCCACTGATACAGTGTGGGTGTACAGAATGTGTCCTTACATTGATACAGTGTGGGTGTACAGAATGTGTCATTGCATTGATACAGTGTGGGTATACAGAATGTGTCCTTACACTGATGCAGTGTGGGTGTATACAATGTGTCCCTACACTGATGTGGTGTGGTTGTATAGAATGTGTCCTTACACAGATGTGGTGTGGTTGTTTAGAATGTGTCTTTACACTGATGCGGTTTGGGTGTACAGAATGTGTCCTTACTCTGATGCAGTGTGTGTGTATAGAATGTGTCCTTACAATGATGCAGCTTGGTGTACTGAATGTGTCCTTAAACTGATGCATTGTAGGTATATAGAATGAGTCCTTGCAATGATGTGGTGTGTGTGTACAGAATGTGTCCTTTCAGTGATGCGGTATGGGTGTGTAGAATGTGTCCTTACACTGATGTAATGTGGGTGTCTACAATGTTTCCTTACAGTGATGCAATGTTGGTGTATAGAATATTTCCTTACACTGATGCAGTTTAGGTGTAGAGAATGTGTCCTTACTCTGATGCAGTGTGGGTGTACAGAATGTGTCCTTACACTTATGCATGGTGTGTGTACAGAATGTGACATTACACTGATGCAGTGTGTGTGTATAGAATGTGTCCTTACACTGATGCAGTGTGGGTGTACAGAATGTGTCTTTACACTGATGCAGTGTGGGTGTACAGAATGTATCCTTTCTCTGATGCACTGTGGGTGTGCAGGATGAGTCAAATTATTTCTTTGTGTGTCAATTGAAATAATCCATTTAATGCTAAATATTGTCCATGCAATGGTCTGTGTCCTCACTGTTAGATTGTGTGTCTGAGGAAAATATCCTTGGAACAGCATTGTGTGTCTGCATAAATTTTTACCGTAGACTGATGCCATTTGTATCGTGGAATATCTTCTTGCATTATATTTTGTGTGTTCCCACAGTGTATTGTTACAGTGCTGCTGTATGTGTGCTGAGGATGTGTCCTCAAAGTGATGTACTCCGCGTGTCTTGAAAAGTGTCCTCCAGTGATGTTGTGCATGAGTATGGAATGCGTCCTTGCAGTGATATAGTTGTTTTCCAAAAATAATGTATCTTTGCTGTGATTTTGAATGTTTTTTAT